>NW_026571207.1:22802277-22943277 GCF_026225935.1 Boleophthalmus pectinirostris
GTTTTTATATTAAAATGATCATCATTATTATTACTATCTGCACTACTAATCTGCATAAATAAATTCAACTTTACGACATATAAACCGTAACCACTCTAGAGCCACATCAATCTGTTTGACATTATAATGTGTTTAATTCAGTTTGGCGCAACTTTCACAGAAACGAAACTTAAAACCGCATCACTAATTTGCATAAACTCAGCGAAGCTAAAACTACAGCTCTTGTGTCGCTGATGCGGTCAACTTCTGTCAGATTAAAAGACATGACTCAGTGGAATACAGGTTAGTGTGACCATATTTGTGTTTGTCAAAACCAGGACACTGTACGGGAGGTAGGAGGTGGGGACTCGTCATCGACATTGCGCTTCTCTCACCTGGCAAAGCTTTTTCCCACTGGACACCGAAACATATGTTCCTGCTTTGTACACTGTGCACATGGACTCACACTTGTCCCGAATGCAACGGAAAGCGTGGAATTTCTTGTACAAATCATCATTAAATACACATTTGTGCTTCAGTACGTTGCAGACTGACCGACTGTTGGTGTTTGCTCGCTCCTTCTGAGTGCAGAGAGACACATGTACAGACCCCTGTTTGGTCACGCTACGCACTGCAACCTACATTCGGTTTGTCGATTAAAATTAATGTAATCGATGAAATTCTTAGTGATCAATTATCGATTAATCGACTAATCATGCCCATCCCTAGTCTCCACTTTCCAAAAGCCTTGTCTAAAGATGGAATAGTGTCCTTCATCTAAGTGTAAGATGAAAATGTGACTGTAATGTTGTGTTGCTTGAGGCTGGAGTTAGTCATGTTTGTTTAAATACAGTCTGAAGCCCACTCCCTGTCCACCACATCATTAACATTATGCAAGTCAAACATAATACAATCCTAATTCTACAAATATAAACCGATGACAGATAAACTTACTATGTTCATGAGTGTGAGAAGGTATTTCTGAACATGCTCTTTTCCGTGAAACTGGACCACAGAGTCGTCGACCCCCAGCAGCACCTCGATGTTGTAGGCCCGGTCCAGGGCGTGTCTGCGGGAGCGTCCAGCCCGTGTGTGGTTAATGCTCTGCTCCACTCCACGGTACAGGGTCTCCAGATCCATCAGGCCCCCCAGGTCTGCACCTGCAATTACAACACACACAGTCAACATACTGAGAGCAATACTGTATGCATCCAGGGCTGTGGGATGTCCTATAAGTGGTGGTAATGTAGTCAGATCCTCTCCTATTCAGCAAATATGTCGCCCTCTGTAGAGGCAGCAGATGGTGCAAACTAAACACATGGACTGAGCTGCTCCTGCACACAGGTGCAGCCCACTCTGCTTCTGCTTTGGCTCCATACAGTCAGGCTAAATGCTAATGACATGAGACTCTTATTACAGGTTAAATGTGGAATTCAATAGTGCCAAGAATACGTAAGAATCACAAAATGTAGAACACGCTGTATACTGTACTGAGAACAGTTTTCAAACAAGTCAACATTTCTTCTTTTAAATTAACACTGACTAATGTTCCAAAGGCTGAAGGTTCCCTGCATAAGAGCTATTGGATGAGACAGGCTCCAGCCACCCATGAACCCAAAGAAGAATAACTGGCAGGAGATAAATGAATAAAAGCAGTCAAGGTAACTGTGCTGCTATTGTGTCAAAGGCGTGTTTTTGAGCGCGACTGAAAAACTAAATCAGGTAGCGGAGCTTTCAGGTATCTAATCCAATCCTGTTTTCCTTTTAAGCTCGGCAGTGGCAGGCTGTGAGTCCATAGATGATAAATTGTCCTGTCTTTGGAGTCAAGGCTGCGCGCTGTCCTCCCCTCCTCATCCCGCTGACTCTGTCTCATCCTCCTGGTATGGACACACAGCACGACGTTGCTACAGGAGCCCAGGAAGGACAATTCACACAGCCTTGCACATTCAGTCTGTGAGGACCCAACAAAGTCAAATCTTTTACAACTCAATCAATGCTTCCCATAGACAGAGACAATAAATCTTTGAAAGAAGATTTGTAGATCAGTCAAGTTAGATCTTGAAATTCCTGCTGTATTCTACATGTTCTAAAATCTACTATAGTCAGATATATATATATATATATATATATATATATATATATATATATATATATATATACATACATACATACACACACACACACACACACACACACACACACATATATATACATAAAGAGTAATTTACATTTATTGGTAAGTATATTTTGTAGGATGTAGATTTAGAAGACCTTTATAGGTTTAGTAGTTTCATTATAATAGATTCCAATCTGAGTTCTCATTAACCAATCATTATAATTTCTTTCTCTTCAATTAAGGCTTAATGTAGTGCTTTATAACCTGTCATTCATTAAATGCTGTTTGGGAGTAAGTGTGCAGGCTTTGTCTCACTTTTAATGTAGTGCTTTGTCTTCAAATTACAAGTCAATTAAATTGGATCTATTCTGAATTATGCTTTTCCCATTCTTGTGAAATAAAATAAAAGATGAAATGCTCATTAGCATCCATTCATTTTAAACATGCTTATTTCTAATTAAATTATCTAGAAAAATAAACTTCCATATGGTGGAATCAAATGTTTACATATTGCATACAGACAAACAGATGTATGAAAGAAAGGAAAAGTTGTAAACATTCCTTTGCACGGCTCATTCCCATCAGAAGCTCTTTGTCACAGTAGATACATAAATACTAGTCATCGACCCATCCCTCCTCTCAGCACATCCCAGTCAGTCAGCGTATGGTCCAGGTAAAGATTATTCAATTTCTAAATAAATAAACTGAGATTAACTGATAAACTTTCAACCCTAAAATGCACTAAATGTATACTTTTATCTTATTACGCTAAACATTAGTTCTAACAAATGCTATAGATGAAGTGCAAAAAGAAGGAGGACCTCACCTAGTTATATGTATAGAGTAAATACATAAAGTGGTTTGTTTGTTTCCACAATATATCACAGTCAAATCAAAATTGGAATTTAAGTTGGTACAATTATCTCAGTCTGGAATTATTTTGGCAATAGAATGTCCTCTGCAAAGAACACCATGGTGTACTACCGCTATTATTGATTTCATTATTTTTTATTTTTTATTCTATATTCATCTATTTTTGTTTTATGTAGTCTTTGTTAACCCCATAAACCCTAAACACTCCATGTTTAGGGTTTATGTGTGTCTGAGGGAAAGGGTGGTTTGGGGGTTTGTGAGCTTTGTTGCTTTATGCATTTGTGTCTTGTTTATATATTTATTATTATTATATTGTTTAATGTTTTATTCTGTTGTCCTAATGAGATTCTTATATTAGTCGATCAGTTCACATTTTAGTCTTCTCTCAAATGTTAATGCTCCTGTAGTTGTTTAGAATGTGCACTCCTAACAGAATCTTTATTTGTAAATAAATACAGTATATCACAAAAGCAATTGTGATATACTGACGGTGTTCACAATGTGGACTTTGAACACAACTCTACTACTTCAAGGTGCACTATGTAACTTTTTGGGTGGTTACCTGCTTGTTTCTATCTGGATCTGTCATTGCTCTGCCTGGAATGTCCCACAGTGTGACTTTAAAAAGTTCTACCTTACATTTATTCAGTTACATTTTTTTTTTTTTTTAAATAGCTCAAATACCTAGAAAAACAGGCATTCTAACTGTAAGTGGAGTTGCCTCTACTCAGATCTGACCTGTAACTTGACCTTGGTTCGTCTCCATGATGACAGAAAGGTTTAATGCCATTCTGTGAAACAATCTATAAAAAGCAATAACATCTCCATAGAAAAAAAGCATTTGACGGACACTAGCAGGGCTGGGTATCATTAAGAAGTTGCCGATACAATACAGACCTCGATACATAGGCCACAATATGATACATATCTCGATACAGTGCACTTTTGGTTCGATACGATATATTTCAAATCAATTCGATATGGTTTAATAAAAATAAAGGCTAAATTGTGGCTGTGATACTAAAAGTCTTTGTTTAATTACTTCTTGTGCAGAGTTAATATGAAATACAAACATTTTAATCCTCAAAACAGTAAAAATGTCAAATGTGTCGCATACAACAAGTTTCCTTCCTCTAAACAAGCTACAAAACTGTAGCACTGTAACAAAATAATTTAGTAAAATATACCAAAAAATACTCTTGGCGATATATCGATACAGCAGCCCATGATATTGATACTGTATCATGATATTAAACAATACAATATATTGATATTTCTATATTTTTACACACTAGAAAAATTACACAAGGCACCTAAAAAAAAAAAAATACAAAATCGTGCACCCGTAAATCTCCAGATAAACCAATAGCAATAGGTGAGAAGTCTTATTGTCCTTGTCAGAAACTTTGCCTCAGATATAAAATACAGGACAGAGCTTTTGTTGCCAAGGCCCTGAAGTTAATTTAACATGTGCTACGCAGTCACAGCTCAAGTGTCGTGACACGTACAGTTAGCAGAAGTGAAGATACAAGGAAGAGAGGGGAAATGGAGAGAAGAGCTGCCACCTTGCCTCCCAATCAGCAAGGGGCATCCCACAATCCCACTCCCTCTTATGCAATGTTTCCACGGCAACGTACTCATGGGTAACACAACGACCACACGGCTAATATTGGCTCCTGAGTCGCTAGGAGAATAAATCTGGAAGTCTGAAAATGATCCCATCTCTGCCCACATCTGAGTGAGTGACAGAGTACCCACACACAGAAAAGTGAGGCACTGGCGGCGACGAGCAAATATAACCAGGAGATGAAATCAACAAAACAGGTCTGGATGGCCCAAGGTTTTTCAAGTACGCATTCAGTTAATATTAGATTGTTGTTGTAGGGTTTGAATTTACCAAGATCATGTCATCTTTTGGCAAGGGGTTTGAGATGGATGGACTTCAAAATTAACCTCAAATTGCAGAAATATATTCTCATAAATTCATCTGACAGTTTGTTTTAGTTATAATCAGCCCTAATTGCAGCCATTTTGATTAGTTATTATTATAGGCCTACTACACACTCTTCTTCCTACCTCCCCTCTTGATTGTTTCTTTACAACAGTTTCATGTTAAATATAAACAGGTAAAGAAGGAATCATCATTTGCTTGATTATTTCAAATGCCACAACACAAAGAAAAAGCAAGATGACACCTTTAGTAAGTAAATAGGAAGCCCTGCATGGAGGTGTCTGAACAGTAAAAAAAAAAAAAAAACAAAAAAAAAAAAACATTGTTCTGGTGTTGATGCATCCCTTGTTAATAAGACACTTTTCAGGGTCTCTTGTGCTTGGAAATAGACAGATTGTGAGAAGTGGGTGTAAAAGTGCTGGGAGAGGCAAAGAGAGGTGACAACTACTAAGGTTGCGATGTGACCATGAAAAACTTAAAGCCACACTGTGTAACCATTTTATTCAACTGTTTTTGTTACACTGAAAACACAGAGAAACATGTGTCCTTGCTCCTTACTCTGAGGGGGCTTACATCTCTACAAACCTGACTCTTACTTAGCCTAGAGGAGGACCTTCACATGTCTCCATGGAAATGTTCCTATGGCTTAAAGATCATTTACCTCAATAGCTCTGAAGTATGGTTTTAACTTTCTATTTCCGTGGAATCATGTAGAATCCTCCCCATTTTAAGAGCCATTACCATGATATCTGCCATTGCATGATAGATCCCTCTCAACACACAGGGTAAATATAGACAGTGTATAGATAATAGAAATGTAAAGAATGTAGTAACGTTGATCTTTGTTTCCGCGCTCCTCTGGTCCTGCCCTCTTCTGGACCTCATTTGCATGTACATGCAGTGGTTTATGCTGTGTGCAGCTGTAGAGAAGACCCTCGCTCCATCACTGCAAACACTCCCAGTTTCTCATTCAGGTGGGGAGAGCGCGGCCTTATTAGGACAGAGGCTCTTTGTCTTTCAACCTTTGCAAAATGTCAAGAATGTCTGCTGGCTTGCTCAATAGCAGGGCGGGGGCCAAAGAGGAGGAGTGTGGCACAACAAGAGAGAGGGGCCCAAAACATGAGACCATTATCTACAGTGTGAGAGGGTCACTGCACTGTTATTAACTGTGCCACCAGATCACATTTTAGTTCTACCATTATTGGAGCATTACCATATTACAATTATTTACTATTATCAACATAACCAAAAACTGAAATTTTTGGATCTTAACAGATCACCATCCCTTTAGTCTGTAACAGACTCTGTACAGCTGTAGCTCACAGCTCCTGACAGGTGCCCCAGCGCCACTGCCTGAAGGATGGATCAAATGCACAGAATGAATTTCCTCACCTGGGATCAGTACAGTATATCTTACCTTAAGAAATCTAACTTTCTCAAGTAAAGCTAATGTGACATAAACAGTCAAATCAAAAAGCACTTAAAAAAAAGCATGGAATATAAAGTATTTTCACAATTATCTCTGCAAAGACATATATTAACTGTACAAATTATAGTTATAAGAAAACACCACCTATACATACTTACAGAGAGTCACAAGTGACACCAACTATTTTAAAAAAAAGTACTTCAAAATTAGTGCTGTCATGCGATTAAAAAAAGAGAGATTAATTAATTATGATCTGTAATTAATTAATCAAATTAATCTCTTTTTAATCTCACCTAAAAATTGCTGAGAAAAGCCTTAAATTTGAGGTATTTTCATTTAAATTCATTATTACATTATTGTGGCAGATCAAAAGACTCATATAGAACAAAAAAAAGTGACTTTATAAAGTCATTTATTGTTTAACAAATCTCTCCAAATTGGCTGTTGAGCCCAAGTCTCCATGAATAAGAAACTGTTTGCTGTAAAGTAGCAAAGACTAGGAAATCTGAATATAATAACTTTTGTCTACTTAAAGACAATAAAAAGTCCAGTCTTTCCTTAACCATATGAAAAATATTATTGATAGAGAAATGCTTTATATATGAGATCACTGGTTTTAGTCCTGGTTTAGACCTGGTTTACACCTGCTTTAGTCCTACTTTAGTCCTAGTTTGGTCCTGGAATGGGTTAGTTCTGGTTTTAGTTCTGGTTTTAGTTCTGGTTTTAGTTCTGGTTTAGACCTGGTTTAGACCTGGTTTTAGTTCTGGTTTTAGTTCTGGTTTAGTCCTGGTTTAGTCCTGGTTTAGTCCTGGTTTAGTCCTGGACTGGGTTAGTCCCGGTTTTAGTGTTGGTGTTAGTTCTGGTTTAGAGGCGCACAGGAGGAAGCGCGCTTTACGCAGCGTACGCGAGAAAACGTACGCGGCGCACGGGAGCACGTCGGTGTCCGCGCAGTAACTACGGAAGGAAACGTGGTCCGCGCGTTCTCAGGTTAATGACGATGATGAAGGTGTGTGTTTGTGTTTGTGTGTGTTTGTGTGTGTTTGTGTTTGTTTGTGTTTGTGTGTGTTTGTGTGTGTGTGTTTGTGTGTGTTTGTGTTTGTGTGTGTTTGTGTTTGTGTGCATGTCCCCTCATGTGGCAGATCACTGTAGGACAGTAGTGCAGACGTCATGAGCCTATGCAGGTTGTTTTCACCAGTGACATTTAAGTTGTAGACCTCGTCCACTATGTGACTGACTGACGCCGCCAACGTTAACATGACGTTTGCATCGCTCTTATTGCGCGCGTTTTGTGTGGGTTTCCGGCAATGAGTGGAATTACCGAAATAAAAAAAAATTATAAATGTGTTTTTTTGTGTGCGTGTGTGTGTTGTTGTCCCAACAACACATAAAAACAGATTTTATAATAAAGCAACTCGCATACAGAAACAGCAAAGTTAGAGATTAAAAATGAGATTAACGCGATTAAAAAACATAACTCGCTAAATATGACTGTAATTAATTAATCGCAATTAACGCGATAATTTGACACCCCTATTCAAAATATTGTTTGAGGGAGTGAAAAGTTTGGTAAGACACTCTCAAACTATCACTCAAGAAAATGTAAAAACGATACACGCTAACAAATAACTTTTTATTACTATCCATCTCCACTGGGAACCAACACAATACATTTTTTCTTTTCCCCTTGTACAGCAAAACTCATTCAGCACTGAGCCCAGAAAACTCAAAATAATATCCCTACAAACTGTGCAAGTCTGTTTGAACCACAGCTCCTTCACTGTCAGCTCTGTTATTTTTCTCCATATTGCTACTGTATTGATACAGTGGTTTCCATATTGATAATGTCGACCCAGTAATTGCAACACACTTGTGACTTGTCTTTCTTTACAAGTTATTTCCTTAACCAACAAACCCAGTGCCCACATAAATGAGCTAATAATAATACTTAAATGAAAATTGCCTGCTTGGTTACTGGCCTCTGCCTACGCATTCCTCTCTGTGCGAGACTGTTTTGCTGTGCGCTGGCAGGTGGGAGGGTTAGGGCCCTCCTCAGTTCAAGGCCCCGCTGTCCGCAGAGGTGCATGTCCACTCATTTACTTAGAGCCATGTCCTGCGCACATCGCTCACAGCAACCACATTTTGTCTCCACGGTGACAGCTTTATGCTTTGTCAGGGTGATAAGTGGCTCCGGATGCAGACAGGTAGCAGCATGTCAAGCTAAAGCCCACACAGTATCCTCAAATACGGAACGCTTATTATTTTTAACTTGTATAAACGAATGTTGCAAGTCAGATGAGCTATTCATAATCATAGTGCTGTTAATTATTTATCTTGGCAGTAATCTAATTTTACATCAAAAGCTCCCAAGAGATGACAATAATTATTCATATGTTGAACTTTGCCCAACTCTTAATATCATTGCTATATTGCTGATTTAATTACACTCTGTAATATCATACAACTTTATCCCCACAACACAATGATCTTAGTTTCAAATCCAGAGCAGTTTAAAGATCCTATATTATGCAAAAGTCACTCTTTTGAGTTTTAAGCCATAATATAATACTGTTACCTCATCCGAAACATACTTGGAGTTGTGTTTTGTTTCATTCACACATGTTTGAGTAATTATTTATTATTTAGGCTATCCACATCTACAAATCATAAAATGCTCTGTTATACCTTGTAATGTCATATAGTGGTAGTGTTCAAGTTAACAGCTACCTTCTACCTTTATTTCAGCAGAGACTGGCAAGTTCAGGGCTGAAATTATCCAAATGATTCTAGTGAAGGTGTATGGAGTGGAGCACCGCCTCTATTACCACATGACATCACAAGGTCGATAAAAACTCAGCCTCAGCTAAATATAGAGGATATGTGTGTTAAATATGTGTGACTGAAACAAAACATAACCCCAGATATGTTTCTGATTAGGAAACATAGATCAGAAAGTAGTGTAATATGGGCCTTTTAAAGATCATAAATGTCCAATCACTTTAAGGATGAGCCTCAGCTTCTACTTTGCAGTAATATTTATTACAGGCCAAATGGCTTTGGTTATGCCAGATGCCCTTCCCACAGAAACCCTCTCATGACAGAAAAAGCATCTGGCTTGTGAGACCATATTTTTCAGCTATAAAAACACCTGTAACTGAATAAATGCTTTGCTACACCATTCCAACAACATCTCCATAGAGACAAGAAGGTGGCAGACTCCTCAAAGTTTGGCAGGGCTGCAGATTTTAATATTGTATGACGGTGTCTTTATAATCAGCGGGGCCACCTATCCCGGGAGCCGCTTGGTGGCAGTGGATTTCTGGTGGTTCAACCTTTAGCGCTGCTCTTACATAACTGTCTGTCAGAAGCACTGCTGGGGCCCAAGCACACTTTCATTTGCCTAACTTCATAACGCCTTGATGCATGCACGGTCACCAGCTCATAACCAGCAGAAATTACAAATAAAACAAAATTAAGAGGCAATATTTCTCCCATAAACAGCAGGTGTAAGTCTGCATGAATTATTCGCACACGGAGAAACACACTGGGAACATGTCTCAAAACAGTAATCCAATCATGGCATCCGCAGTGGCAATATTGTGAGCAAAGATCAATCTTGTGTTCTTTGGTGGTGTGCTGTGTGCTGTGTGCTGGGCCTGAAGTGTCCAATAAGACAGCAAAGCCCGGCTGATATAACGGCTTAGAGCAGGTCTCTGCAGTCTCCAACTGACCTGCTGCAGACATTTAGAAAGGTCTCTTATGAAATCAAAAAGTAGAACTGCTCAAACTATGAAAACACCAGCCACACAGGTATGCAGACAAGGAGCGCCTTATGAACAAATGACTTCGCAGTTTAGGTCCATTTTAGTGCGTCAACTAAAAAGAATTATGTGAGGAGAGAGATGACAGTGGCAGTCCCCAGCCAGAATAAATCAGAAGGTTGTGTCACAAGGGACCTCCGACTTAAAACCTGCACAAATCAATACACATCACAAAATGCTGCATAGTGACTGTCTGTGGGACCCCAGAATGAAAAAAGCAATATTGCAGTAACTTGCTTATTTTGACAAGTACAAAAACACTATTGGAGGAAGCCAGTGAGGACAAGTATTTAATACGATATGAACCCCACCCTCCCCACATGGCCACACCCCACAGCTAGATTGTAATAGAAATGCTTGGGAGTAAAGCTGCACAACATACAATACTCAAATCAAAATTGTAATTTGATTTGGTATTATAAAATTGCCAAGGCTGCAATTTTTGAGAAAAAAAAAAAATCTTCTTCAAAGAACAAAATATCTTTTTATAGAAAAAGCATGTACCTGAAGTTTAGACCTCTACAAAAATCCTGATATTAACGGGATTCTTGTATTTACAGTAGTTCATATTTCAGACTCACAAATGTTTATACTACTGGAGTTGTTTACATTGTGCCCTTTGAACATATATCACATATGATATCAATACCTGTCAGAAAAATTGCAATGGGATTTTTCCTCCCACAATCTTGAGGCCCTGTTCATGAGCCAAACAAAAAACATACAGTTTCTTTACCGACTGCTGGTGACTACGATCTCTGTTCAATTTTTCACTTTTGAATTGTTGTGACCAGACCCTGACTCTGAATTTTTGTATTGTCTTACTTAGCTCTTTGAAATTTTTTTACAGCATGTGATCTGAATGAAGAGTAGACCCAATACAGCTATACAATATATCTAATAACTGTATTAGAAACAGTCAAACAAAACCATGCCTTCATTCTCTTGTTATGTTACCAGAGTCCTGCCTGTGATGTGTGGAGTGGCAGTTTATGCAGCAGGAGGGAGATGAAGAAAGATGCTGACAGCAAGGAGCAAGGTCCGGCTTCTACGGGACATAAATCTGAGATGAGACGAGGCGCTAGAGCAGTGAAGGGTTTGTGGCCCCCTCTGCACCCCTCTACCCCCCACCTCATCCCACTCCATACTCCTCTATCCACTTTGTCAGGACTGTCCCTCTTTAACCTCAACCAGCACTGTCAAGAGAAGCAACATCTAAATTCAAGAGCCAAGTGGACATGAGAACAGCTTTCACCTACTTCAAACTATATAAAGTAGGACACAAAGGAACAGAAACTCCATGGTACAGCCAGTGTTTTTGCTTGTGTCGGAGGCCTGAGGCGATGTCCAGTCCAGTGTTGTCTGTGACCTCCTGAGACTTGAAGGCCCCAGACACTTTTTCTGAGAGCAAACAGGGCATTTTCGAAGAGATGAGGGAGTCCTATTTTATTTGATCGAGCCTAACATCCCATCTGCAACCACAAGGGGTCAGTAATTACTTTTACATCCTCATCCAGATGTTTTTAGTGAATTTGCCATTAGTTGATAAAGTTTTGAGGATGAAAGCATATGGCATTTATTTAATGAACAATGGTATTCATGTTTATTATGCAAGCGTTGTTAGAGTGTGTAATTACAGGCTTATATCTCACATCTACTGTTTAAGTTGTCTTGTATATTTCTGTACGGGTCACCATGCATAGCTGACAGCAATGGGCTTACGGTTGGTAGGTAACTAACTAGTAGACAAAGGAATTGTTCGCTTAAAGGAGATGTATTATGCAAAATTGACATTGAAGAGCTTTTATCTACAGTATGTTATAATGTAGCTATATGTAGGTGGGGCTGTCAGCATGGTCCGTCAGCCTGGCACTTTAATGCAATGAAATTTACGCAAATCTTAACAGTTATCAACCGGAAACCTGTGGATTCATTTATTTTATAATTTTTGAATATTTTTAATATTTTAAATGTTTAATATGATGTATAATAATGTAACCTATAACAATGATCTTATGATCCAAAATTAGATCAGCTGTAAATCTCCAGCTCAGACCAGTATTTTGTTTTAATCAACCTGCTGCCTAAAGAGTACACAGAGCTTTATTTGAACTCTTACATGAAAATAGATAATGGCTCAAAACATAACTGTCCAGCTCTCTTGAAAGTTTGTGCTAAAAAAAGACTGTAGGTGTGTTTGTCAAGAATAAAACTGTCAATATTTGGCGACAATAGTCACAATTGGCCCTACATATCGTCCCAAAAGTCATCGGTTGCTCTGAAATCTAAATAATAATCGGCATTGATATTTGGCATCGGGAAAAAAAAGAAAAAGAAAAATGTACAACAATTCTAGAGTTTATGGACTCTGGACTCTCACAAATGGCAAATACATTTCCTGAATCCAATCCAGAGAGCCACTCTGCCAGCCTAAAGCAGTGGCATGTTGACCTAATACATAGCAGCTGTAGTCAGGTTAAGTATTCTGCAACGCTTGGTGATGGTCAAAGTCAAAGGTTTACGAGGCTAATAATATTAAACCTAAAACAAACAATAAAAAACATGCCCAGTCTCCAGGCTTATGAATGACCCCTGCTCCGACCCTTTTTAACTATCATCGTCATTACAGTCTTGTCTGCTTTCATGCGCTTTTTCATATCAATGGCAATATCTCTGAAATCGCTTTAAATCTGGAGAAGGAGAAATTGAAAAAGTGTTGCAGACAATATGTATGCAAATGCCTGTGTGCAGCCCATGAGCACGGCTGCCTCGGATCAGCGGGGCGAGGATTTATCATCCAATATGCGCTCATAATAAATGATCATGATAAACACATAAACCTGCTGTAATGTAGTTATGCCCACACTGTAACTCTGCTATCGAAACATCGGAGTAAATCATCCCTAATTATGTGAGTGAAACAATGAAGAAGTAAAAATATCTGCTATCTAAAGTACTGTTACTTTGAAATATTATTTTTTCTCATTCAATCTAACACAAACTTGGATACTTCTATGTATCAATGGACAGGCCCTATCCTAAATATACTATAAATTAATGTAACACTATTTTTTTGATCCATGTTATAATGTTTCCTTATCACAAACATAGCTAGAGTTGTGTTTTATTTCATTCTCATGTTTACCACACACACCCTGCATATTTATGCTTTTAAACTCCATACACTTTCACTACAATTATTTGGATAATTTCAGTCCTGGATTTGCTTATGTTTACTGAACTAAAGGTAAAAGGTAGCAGCTAACTTCAAAACTATGCTTCATGACATCACAAGGTGGAATAGAGCATTTTGAGCTTTGGAGATGTGGACAGACTATAATAAAAGATTACTAACAAACACATTTGAATCAAACAAAACACAACTTCAGGTATGTTTTTGATGAAGTAACAACATTATAACATGGGTCAATTTAGCATAATATAGGACCATTTAACCCAAACATCCACCACTTCCTACAACCCAAAATATGTCAAGCCTCCAGCTAGGTAGTACTGAAAAGCTCAGACCATTTTGGCCCCCACACCCATAAAATTGGCTACTCTTTTTTTTTAACCTATAGTGTCTCTACTATAACTTTACTACTTCTACACAGTTTGCTTCCACTACTACTGCTACTACTAGAATGTCACCTCCACTCCAGCCAAGGTAGCTCAACATTTGAAGATGGGTCCCCTGCTTCAACAGCACTGAAGGATAGGTCAAATAAAGATGACAGATTTCTTTACAGGGCCAAAAAAATTTACCTTGACCATACCTAGAGGAGTGTACTACTGCAACTGGTGCTTGAGCTGTAGCTTCTTTTTTACTACTACTTTTACCACTAAAAATTTTAAATGCTTTTCACTTATCTCTCAAATGTGCACATTTAAAACATGAATCGAAAAATTACCAAGGAAGTACAAGAACGTTTGAAGACTTGTATACTGGCACGCATTTACAGTAAGAAATTATGGAGCCTAGTCAACCCACCAGTGCACAGACGGAGTCCATTTCAGTTACTGGAGCCAGACGGGGGAGAATTAATAAGGCGCTAGAGTGTATCGCTGTTACTAAATTGGCGGTGTTTCATAACAAAGTCTTTCAGAGCAGTTATCAATTAGAAACAATTAAAAGAGCCATTCATCATTCTTACAGTCAGTGCAGGCAGTGACATGAGGCTGATTATGTGAAATGTAAACCACAAGAGGAGCACACCCTGAGCATTTACAGCACCTGCAATTACCCATGATGTCAATTTGGGCGTTTGGGACCAGGGTGGGCACTCTTTACAGATTAGACAGAGCAGTTTTTACTACCTGTCTCCTTGCCCACCTGTTGTCGTCATCACACAGACCAGAGCTCAACACATGTGGGACCTGCTGATGGTTCAGCATTGTTGACTTTTGAAACAGCACTAACAGGTTCTCCAAAAATTATGAAGTTATTTATAGCTTTATTTTAAGGGACACTATGTAACTTTTTCTGGAGATGTGCACCTCACCCATTTATTTATTTATTTATTTATTTGAGACAGGGACAGCGCACAATTTTTGCATTAACCTTAACAGGAGAGATGCACTGTACATCATCTTATAGCGTCAGTGCTAATTTCCACCTGTAGTCCCTGGGCAGGTTCATTGATTGATTGTATTTAACTGACCTTGACTATCTGTTCTGGAGACCTGTGTAAGCATGTTTTTTGGGTTGTGTCCATGGAGATGTTATTGCTTTACTGAAATGTTTATTATGACATTAAGCATATCTATATAGTATATAATTCAACAGCAATAATTCCATATGTGAACAGCGGCGACTCTCCACAGATCTCGAATTGTAGCGTAGCATAGTGCTGTAACCTGCTTGTATCCTTTGTGATAGATCTATCTTTGTGATAAATTTATACTGTGGAACATTCTAGACAAAGAAATAATATTTCCATGGAGATAAGCAGGTGGTGGTCACAAAAAATGTTACGTCGTGCATCTTTAAATTTGTCATACAAAAGTGTTAAATTGAAATGGGCTTCTGTTGGTTATTTATCCTTCTTCTATCACATCAAACATACAGTATGTATCCAGTGAGAGTAAGATAAGTCTATTAGCATGTGTCCTTCTTTGAACTGACATGACTTCCTGCACTTGCCAGGAAACCCCACAGCACTAATTCCCATTGTAACATCCAGGATATCTTTGTGTAAATGTGCAGAAAAGATACAGTGGTCTAAACAGGCCCAATAGGAGGCTTCAACTTCCGCAGCTCTCAGTCCTCCAGAGGGAAGCGTGATGGCACTGTGCTAGTCTACACCGGGCCCATCTCCAGGCATATGGCTAATATCTGCATCCTTTTCCACAGACAGGTAACCCTATACCCAAGCAGGGAGCAACCGGAGCGGCCTCCCCTGTCTCTCACTCCTAATGAAGCTCTGCACTAATCAAATCACTGTACACATGGGCAGATGGCCAATGAGCAGACTGTGCAAACTTAGGCCCAGCAACTTTTACTATTCTCTCCTTTTCATGTAATAAAGTCAAAATGGTCCAGTCCAAGAACAAATGTATTCTAAAGGCAGCTCTTAGTTTCAAAATTATGAATAATGTATGCTGTCTAGATCTTATTATAGGGCATTTTTATCATCCGCAAACAACTAGCATGTTAGCATGCTAGTTGCCATACAGCAGTGACAGAATAGAGGTGAATGATTAGGATGTTAGGAATGCGTTAGGAAAACATCAAAATTCTGTTTGTTGTTACAGGCAGGTCTGTAACACTAGACTTTACAATGTAAGTTTGGAGGCGAAATGAAATCACCACGCACTGTTATTCACCTCTAGGTTATATTTTTGACACATGTACATGCCCAGACAGTAACAGGGCTGACACTGGAAGACATTCCCTGATAAACATTTAATTAAATTTGACAACGTCAACAACACTGTCAGGCAGCTGACCTCCTGTCTCTTGGGCCAAAAAATGTTTTGTTGTTGATCTGCACAAAACATAATCATAATACTGCATTTTCAAACTTTCAATAGTGAAGAAAAGACTTAATATAAAACAACTATATATTGTAATTTTCAAACAAAGTAACAGGCTAGAAGCTCCCTGAACTTGAGTCATCAGACTTGACACTCTTCCCATCTTTCTTGCTAGTCTTTCAAAGCAGTTTTATGTATTAGGTGAAAATGTTCAATTTTAGTTCATATCTGTTTTGCATCTTGACTCTGCCGTTCCTGTTTTGTAACAGAGAAGGTCTGAGTGCTGTCTGAGGGAGAGGACTTATACCCATCTATATGGAGACACACACAGGCGATGGTGGCAGTGGCCCCAGTGACACTGCTCAAATATTAATGAGCCGATTCTCTCTCATTAATAATAGCTGCTGCGTTGATTACTCTGAGAATACCAGTGCGGTGTGGAAATGGGCCTGTAGTCTGAGCCAGACAGGGGTGTTTGTTGCCAATCTCAAAAGAATCACTAATGTTATAATGTGGAGCAGGTAAATATGGATAGGTTGTTTTTATGTATTTATTGATTGTTCTTTTGATATAAAAACAACATTTCAGTCATGTGGTTTTCATATAATGGGTCAGGTCATAGAAGTCAAGCTTAACATAAAAAACTAAACACAAGGTGCATAACCCACAATGAGAAATTGCATAGGCCTGTTTATTCTCGGCCTACCTGTCTTACAACAACATTGTTAACAAAATCTGATTACATTTAAAAAAAATATTTCTAAACATTGTCACGTTATTATAGCCATTTTATATATATTTATTAGGGGTGTCAAATTATTGCGTTAATTGCGATTAATTAATTACAGTCATATTTAGCACGTTATGTTTTTTAATCGCGTTAATCTAATTTTTAATCTCTAACTTTGCTGTTTCTGTATGCGAGTTGCTTTATAATAAAATCTGTTTTTATGTGTTGTTGGGACAACACACACACAAAAAACCACATTTATAAATTTTTTTATTTCGGTAATTCAATTCATTGCCGGAAACCCACACAAAACGCGCGCAGTAACAGCGATGTAAACGTCATGTTAACATTGGCGGCGTCAGTCGCACAGTGGACGAGGTCGAAGAGCCAGTAGAACAGAGTCAGCAGTGCACAGGTAAAAACACATTCGTGTCTTGGAAATTATTCTCCGAAATATAAAAGAAAATAACAAATATAAAATTGCCTACAACTTAAATGTCACTGGTAAAAACAACCTGCATAGGCTCATGATGTCTGCACTACTGTCCTATAGTGACCTGCCACATGAGGGGACACGCACACAAACACACACACAAACACACACACACACACAAACACAAACACACACAAACACACACCTTCATCATCGTCATTAACCTGAGAACGCGCGGACCACGTTTCCTTCGTAGTTACTGCGCGGACACCGCTGTCCTCCCGTGCGCCGCGTACGTTTTCTCGCGTACGCTGCGTAAACCGCGCTTCCTCCTGTGCGCCTCTAAACCAGAACTAACACCAAGACTAAAACCGGGACTAACCCAGTCCAGGACTAAACCAGGACTAAACCAGTCTAAACCAACTAAAACCAGAACTAAACCAGAACTAAACCAGGTCTAAACCAGGTCTAAACCAGGACTAAACCAGACTAAACCAGAACTAAAACCAGAACTAAAACCAGGTCTAAACCAGGCCTAAACCAGGACTAAACCAGACTAAACCAGAACTAAAACCAGGAACTAAACCAGGACTAAACCAGACTAAACCAGGACTAAACCAGGACTAAACCAGAACTAAAACCAGAACTAAAACCAGGTCTAAACCAGGACTAAACCAGGACTAAAACCAGAACTAAAACCAGGTCTAAACCAGGACTAAACCAGGACTAAACCAGAACTAAAACCAGAACTAAAACCAGGTCTAAACCAGGACTAAACCAGGACTAAACCAGAACTAACACCAGGACTAAAACCAGGACTAACCCATTCCAGGACTAAAGTAGGACTAAACCAGGACTAAAACCAGGACTAAAACCAGTGATCTCATATATAAAGCATTTCTCTATCAATAATATTTTTAATATGGTTAAGGAAAGACTGGACTTTTTATTGTCTTTAAGTAGACAAAAGTTATTATGTTCAGATTTCCTAGTCTTTGCTACTTTACAGCAAACAGTTTCTTATTCATGGAGACTTGGGCTCAACAGCCAATTTGAAGAGAACAAACAAGAACAACATTTGCAGGATGTGGCCGCTACATTCATGTAATTTTAAAAAGCATGACAATATCAAGTAATCCAAAGTATTCAAATTATGTTACTCACTTTAAGTAATTAAATGGATTAAGTTACAAATTACATTTTGGGATATGTAATCTGTAATCTGTAGGGGAATACATTTTAAAAGTAACCTTCCCAACACTGCAGATTAGTAATAGTAATAATAATGATGATACTGTGGAATGTAAATGACTGCATCTGTTAAAGTTTGTTAAACAAGAAATGACTTTATAAAGTCATTTTTTTTTGTTCTATATCAGTCTTTTGATCTGCCACAATAATGTAATAATGAATTTAAATGAAAATACCTCAAATTGAAGGCTTTTCTCAGCAATTTTTAGGTGAGATTAAAATGAGATTAATTAGATTAATTAATTACAGATCATAATTAATTAATCTCTATATATATATATATATATATATATATATATATATATATATATATATATATATATATGTATATATATATATATATATATATATATATATATATATATATATATATATATATATATATATATATATATATATATATATAATATTTATTCAAAAGCAAAACTTTTTATGCTGAACAATTTTCAAGGGACAAGGAAATCCTCTCGTTAAAAAGATTCAACAAAACAAACAATTGTTTAGAGATGCTGTGCATGAGGTGTAAAATCTGCATCTGTCTCCAGCTCCGCACTGCTCAAGAGCACAGTGCAAAAGCATGAGTAGACATCATATGTATTGGGGTGTAATGGAGAAGTCTGCTAAGAATAGCTCTGAAAGAAGAGAGAGCAGGAGGCTGTGGCTTGAAACGGGAGCAAGATACAATTCTGTGTGTCCTTTAGTAATGATGACTCAGTGATTTACTATAGCAAGGAAACCAATCCCACACAGCCTATGTGTTCTGATCTGCATATTTCCACTTTTCAGAGTACAAAAATAAAGGACTGCTCCATGATAGAGACATAGAGCTGCGTGCATGTGACTGTGTGATCTGGCTATGGTGGACCCAGTGCCCATTTACCTGATGAATTGCATTGAAGTGTGTTGAGACAGGCAGAGTGAAGAAGTAGGCACAAGGGGAGGTAATCAGCACATTTTAGGTAGCTACTGTTTTTTGCACACTTTTCCCAGAACTATACACACACATCCCTACCCCCACATACTAAACATATGGAAACTATTCAGAAAAGGTCACATTTTGACTCAGTTCATTGATCCACAAGGGAAATGATTTGGACACCTGATTTGGATATCTCACATCGCTATATAATATAATAACAAAGAGCAAAAAAAAATAAAAACATTTAAAAATAATAAGCAAGAATAGCAAGAGACTGGTCTTAAATGAGGGATAATTTCACAATTGTATAAGTAAAAATAAAATGTAGAAATATAGTAATTAGTAATACAAAATATATCTGGGCTATACAAGATGTGGGTAAAGAGAAACAAAGATGAAATAATGATTGACAGGACATAGGATTATCTATTACATAAGGATGAGTTGTACAGTTGTAGGGAGTATTATCTAGAGTATGGATTATGGTATGAATGTAGTCCTGTATCTCTCCCTGTTTGAACAGAGCTCTAGGAGCCTGTTGGAGAATGAGCTCCTCTGTGCCTCTATAGTCTGGTGCAGTGGATGAGCAGGAGTGTCCATGATGGAGAGCAGTTTGTCCAGTGTCCTCCTGTCCACCACTGTGACAAATGTCTCCAGCTCACAGCCGATCTTGAGATTTATAATGAGTTTAGTTGCTAGTTTGGGTATCAGTTCATAATTGGGTTCATTTTTTACAACCACCTTTGCAAGACAAATTTTCTGGGATCACACCAAACATCTTTGACCAGGCCAGACATGGTGATTTATAGACAACAGCAGCAAAACTGGCTCTGCAATCCAACACAGAACTTTCAAACTAAATGTGGTACACTATAAAATGCAGGTGAGCTTCAGAAATACACACACAAACATGGAGGTCCACATGAACCCACACCTGGCAGCCCTCAGGCTAGCCCCAGGACAGAAAGGGCCAACAGCCAGAGGAAGGAAGGAGGTAGAGGAGGAAGGGAGGATAGGAGGAGAGGGAGACAAGGATAGGAATGAGCAGAATATATAAGTCCGCTTTGCCCACAGAAGGCTTAAAGAAAATATCAGAAAATGTGCATGTCTGATTCTATTTGCTGCAAAACTGTTCATACTTGGTGTGCTATCTGAGTAAATGCGACAGTGATGATTTGTGTTAAAAAGTAGGGCTGCAGTTAGCTGAATTTTTATAGAATCAAGATCCAAATAATTTAAAATAGTCAATCATCAGCTTACTTAGGGGTTTTTAATCGATCAGTCTACAGTCAATTCTCAGTCAGTAACAGCATGGGGTTTAAAGGTTCAGCCTTTGTAGAAAAAGCTATAAAATACTGATATTATGTAAGATACTGATATTATAATTGATTTATTATTATTATTTATTTTATTGCCCAGTGCTGTTCAGTCTAACACTGTCCGAGGGAATTACATTGTTACATAAATATTCACCACAAAAAATCTATCTTGGATCCATCTCTGTTACAGTACATACACAATTTGTATGAAGTATCCAAACACAGAGGTGAGAAATGCTCGCAGTGTGACAAACCACTGCATAATGATTATTTCGCACGTTTGTCCTACTAATTAGGAAATTGGTTTACTTGAAAACGTTGTGGTACTTTTTAATTAAAACAAGGGAGATTTACATACACCATGTGCTCCCGTCCCTGCAGCGCTGAGAGGAAAACACTTAAAGTTTTGCTCCTAAACTCATGCGACTCAGACACATTTGGCCTCAGTCTGTAGGAAATTATCATACTTAAACTAAAGACTGGAAATGTAGTATATCAAGACCGCTGTGCCAGATATGGGTAGTCATGACTTGAAGGTACACAGCTCAGCACAGCTTCATGGAGAATGTTCAATGTTTTGTTTTGATGGAATTTTTCCCAGTATGGGATTAAACGTCACAATAACAAATTTTGAAGTATAGACAATAAAAGATAATATTGAAACTAATTAGTATAATTATCCTCTAAAACAATTCAAAATGTACAATATGCAATAAAGAAATACATAATAAAACATTTAATTTTGTATCTATAACGAGTTATAGAGGTTACTTATTATTATTATTACATATTCAATCCATAATCGTAAAACAGAAAAATCACAAAAAGTTCTCCACGATAAATATTGTCCCTCAAGAATTATCATTCCATCTACCATACTGAACGATAAGTTCATATATTAATTATTGCACAGGCCCAATTAAATGTACTTGTCACCATGGAGAAAAGCAGAGGGCACCTTTCAGATAGGCCTACCCAACTCTAAAGCATGATTATTTTTACTTTATAGCCATAATAAAGTCCACATTGCAACATTTCTAAAGCAAATTTCTCATTGCCCTAAAACCAGTGCAGTCCTTGTTTGTTGAATAATACACTATTTAGAGTAAGACTTCAGGTGGGTGACAGATAATGATGTAATGCTATTCTCCAGCGCTGACATGCTAAGCGACTTCATTTGGCAACCCTAAAGGTGCAAATTGGTGCTGGAAACACAGTATGCACAGGTAGGATTATAATGTGACAGGTCTGGCAACCAACTGTGTGTGTGTGAATATGAGTGATGGCTGTTCCTGGGGCCTTTACCACCCAGTCATCTGTCATACGTCCGCGCAGGTCTCCAACATGGCCGCCACTCCGCCTGACATAACACCAAAACACACACACACAACAGCCTGTTTTAACAGCGCAACACACACCAATGTTCCACGCAGTGCTCCCTGATTAACGGCGAGGCTTTTTCACCGGCCAATCCCGCGCCAGGACACAAATCTCAGTCTGCCGGAGAAGCCGAAGGCCGCTGGTCACTATTTATCTCCAATCTAGAGCCTAACTATCCAGACAGAAGCAGCCACACGCCTGCTCGGGGTTCACCTCGGCCTGTCTGCTGCGTGAGAGCGTGTGGCAGACTCATTTGTGACAGAAAATATCAAGTCGGGAAATGAGGATATTACAATGTTAGGAGACACCTCACTTCACCTCAGATCAGAAAACACAAAAGTGCTCAGCATCATAGTAACCAGGGAGATTGCTTGTTTAGTTTGTTAAACGGTGCATGTACCAAATGTAACATTGTGTAACAGCTAATAAAAACCTGATCTGAATTGATTTAAATGTGAAATTAAGAGATGTGGAGACAAAATAAAATGTATGAAGTATTCTGTTGAAGTTCTGTAAAGTATATGTTTAGACTGAAGTATGCATTTCATTAAAAATCACATTGAAAAAAGAGATAACTGGTTCCTCCTTGTTCCACTCCCAAGTTTGCCAGGGCAGTCTAGACCACACTCTTTTATAATACTTTACAAAGCCATATGCTCTGGGGCTGTATTCCGTCAAATATTTCATGGGCTTGATTCATTTCATTTTCATTTTTTTATTTTTGTTTCAGCAAGGTAGAACAAAACAACAACAAGAATATGCACATGTACATATTTGGGACTTGGTGCTCAAAAGGAGTAGAATGAAGTTTGATAAACTTACTATGGAGAGGACTGAGAAACTGCAGAAGCAAGGGGAGAAGCACTAAACTTGTACGTATCTGAGGTAAAATAAGTTTAATATTTTCTTCTTAGTGATACAAGGATATTTGAGATGTTGTACCACATATAAGCAGCTAGTCAGAAGCACTCTATACCCTCACCACAAATACAGCAAAGGTAAAAGCCGTGGATATTGAAAATTAAGGCCCATTTAAACTTAATACTTACAATATTACATTAAGTACTAAATCTCTATCTTTTCAATTACAGTACTGCAGTTCTCTTTTCCATAACATTGTAATTGTTTGTGGTGCTCTTGTATTACTGTCTAATTCTCCATAGTACAATTAAGTCATTGAATCTGAGGAATAATAATGATTTTACCTCTTCACTTTATTAGCGGGCTGCAGCAGCTCACTGAACACTAATAATCTCCGGCTTAACAGCTTTTGGAGTAAAAATAAACTGACACAGAGGTTGGGGCAGCATGGCGGCTTTCACTGAAGAACTACTTTTTGTTCACACAAATTTGAAAAACAACATCTAGCAGAGGATTACATTTTGTTTTTGTAAAGGCCGCGGTGACAGCTTTGTTGGTGAAACATTTAACAGTGCTCCCAGCAGTTATTTTAAGAAGTCCTGCATTTTACACACACAATGCATTTAATGGTTTTAACATTGTTTCTCTGGTGAAAGCACAGCCTATCCTGCCCTGAACCGCAACCCCTCATCCACATCTCTGCTTTATTATGTTCAATAACTATTCCTCCAAAACTCCAGAGAGCAGTGGATGTCTCTAAATAAAGAAACCTTTGAAATGTATACACTGGTTCATCTGCAGTGGAAAACAAATGGCCCATGTAACACACAGAGGATTCATTCACATTATAATAGTGTGCACATCTCATACATTTTTACTATATAATATTATTAACCTATCTGTACAGACAACAATATAAGTTGCCTTGAAATACAGATGAACTCCTGAAGTTTCTACATAACTTGGAAGTTTTTGTTTATTCACATAAAATTACAAGTTCAGTAACCTTAAGTTTAGCCATTTTTGCGCCATTCAATTGCGTATGTAAAAAAAAAAAAAAGCATTGCCTGATTGGTTGCATGGAGATAGAAAAGTTAATGTGAAATATTCCAGGCAAAGAAGAGGTGAGGTGAATTAAGATCATGGGATGGCCTGAAGAGCAAAGACAAAAGATGAGGTCAAACAGAAAAAGTAGACTCAGATGCCCTGCCAAAGCCCTGTGATCTCTCTGTGTGAGCGGGCATATGAGCGATAGCTGTGAGCACTGATCATTGGGGGACTGGTGATCCGCCAAGAAGAAGTGCTCTAACTTTTCCCCAGCATCAGCACCTCTTCTGGGGCTGTGGAGGAGGATATACCACCCTCTCAGGAGCCAGAGGAACAAGTATAAACTCACAAATGTACTGAGAACACAGAGCAGATAAGTGACGGTATGTCCCAGGATGTTACACAGGACAGCTCAAATATTCACAGAAGAAAGGGACAGTCAAATAGATGTTGGGATCACTGAGTCCTTTCCCTCATACTGTCTCCTCCAGCAGAACGAAACAAACCCCCCTCAAGGTTGATCTGGCTTTAGGACTGTTATGAGATTAGCCTCCCTGTTTTCATACACTGAAATTACACCTCCGTCGTACAAGGCATTAGACCTGGTACATAATAAATCACACTGTCAGCTTTTCATTCAGATTAAACATAACATATATTTTATTTGAAACAACTGTAAGATCTGAGCTTCAACTTTTCAGAAATGATTTGCTGACACCCCTGTTTCAACTGTTTTTAGGATGCGAGCAGATCTACATAAACTCCACTTTAGTTAATGTAGCATCAGTACAAATGTGACTATTTCAGATCAAACAGGCTGAAACAAACTGTTGCTTTTAGATATATACAATAAATATACTCTCAGATGTTATGTATTTTAATCTATGAGGATTTCAATAAATGAATTGAAAATTACCCAACAAAGTAAGTATGTCATCTATTGCCTATATTATAACAAAGGTCCATTCTCCTCCTCAGTGTGAGTTGACTGTAACTGCAGACAGCCTGTGTTCTCTGTGTGTCTGTCCTCCGCAGCTGTGGCTAGTATTATGGCCACTGTTGATTGAGGGAGCACTGAGCTGTTTTTATTCAATTAAAGTTCCCCGGGGGGCGCAGCAGCAAATGAACTGAGCCTAACAAACCCCCTGCACCACACATCACTCTGCTAATCAGCAGCAGCACTCTGAGCTTTGACAAGCTCATTCCCACCACACGGACGCAGGCTGTGTATTACGAGCACATTTGTATGACATCTGTCTTATAACTCTCATTAAACAAAAGGCACTGGAGCTTTAAGTGCCAGTATAGTCACAGTATCACCGTAGTAGATGGAGAAACCGGTGTTTAAGCATTTGGGTTGATTTAAAGATGTAACTTTTCTGTGGGGTCCTCCTCATGCTCGTCTCCTTATGGTGTCATTGATTTGCATGGCATTTTCCACAATATGGCATCAGTTATGGCAATTACTGAATTATAGGTGTTATTGTTGTTGCTGTGGTCACCTCTCCACAGATCTAGCTTGTACATGGCCTGTTACTTTTCTCCATGGAGACTTTGATGTCATACTGTAGAAAAAACTAAACAAAGCAATGACATCTCATGCAGGTGGCAGACCCTGCACCAGAAAAGTTACATAGTGCACCTTTGGCATACATTTTGTTTAAAGTTTTTGTTATTTTGTTGTTTTATCTTCAAATATTTACATGACCGTGCTGCAGGATTGCCAAGGGGGCTGCCCCAGCTCATGCAAACCTCAGCATCATGAGACTAATTCCTGGTTTTCCCCACTCTCAAACCCCATTTTTATGCTGCTTACTTAATAAATCCATTGGTTTCAGAGTGGCATTTGCCAAGAAACTAAAAGTTCAAAATAATCCATCTTTAGAGCATGCTTTAGTGAGTCCCAAAGACATGAGCAAAGAAAATGTTATGTCAAGTATTATTATCATATACCCCATATACCATGCAACATCATTATGTAATAGAGTTGAGTTGAGACACTTGAATTGCACGTTCAGCTGCCCACATACTGCAGTCTAGACCTCTGGCCCTTTGTATAAATCCACACAGTAACATCAATGATATCTATAATAATGTGTCTTTTATTGCACGCTTGTATCAGCGCTAGGGTAAAACACACTTAACCAGCAGCCCTAATGACAGTGCTCTGAAGGCTCTTATTTAGTAACGTGGATTACTACACATTACACAAAGTGAACAGTGATGAAAGCCCATTCACACGAGAGGCTCCATTAACCACTGAATTGGCTGCTGCTATTACTACCTCCCTGTACACGCGCTGCATGCTGTTAACCTCCACGGTGTTCAGTTCATAAAGACAAACATTATAGTGCTATTCAAAGGCTCTGTTCTGTGTGCTCAAACAGGTGTGGCTAACAGGCTTTCGCCTCATTACCTAAAATCTAAAGATAATGTGTGGTGAATTAAGAGGGAAGAGACTGAACGCCCACGTGGTTCTGGGAGCAGCTGTAATCTCTAAAAACAAATAAAAACATCTGTGTTTTTATAGCGCTGCGAAAACTTTAGAGCGTCTCCAAAGAGCGGTTTATTCAGTGGATTTATTTTGGTTCTGAGATTGAGTTTTACAGTGCACAGGGACAGCAGGAGTGGGTTTATTAGATTACCTATCACACATACACCTAAATAATAAAACTGAATTATATAAACTATACTATATGAACCCATACCTAGATAAGACAAAAGGTTGTCCACAATTTGCAATGTAATAATTTCAATTACATTTCAATAAAAAACTGTACAATAGTAATATTCAAATTTATTACTCATAAATGTCAAACCTTGTTTGTAAATCATTACTTGTTAGGGATTAGCTCCACAAACTTACCATATGGCTCAAAGTAAGTCTAACAACTATTCTCTTTATTTATTACCTGCGTTGACTTGAATGCTCAGCTATACCGCATTAACCTTATCTATCCCCACGGTGACAAGACAAGGCCAAACAGGTCAGATCTGTAGAAAGGGACAACCCTACTCACAATAAGAATGCCTGCTTTTTAAGGAAATGCAGGAAATGCAACACTGAGAACTTTGGAACATTCTATCTACCCGGGGACAAGATTTGATGACCATGGTATGATAAAGCTTTTCACATTCATGTTCATTGTGTAAATAATGATTACAAATAGAACCACTATGCTCCTTCTCTCAATACATTTAAGAGTAAAATCTTGGACTTGGACACATCCCTTCTCCAAAGACTGGTTTACGGTGTGATGTAAGTAGCTCTTGTTTCGCCTGTAGAACAGCAGCTGTAGCACAGATCTGCAGTGACAGTGGTGGGAGGATTTGGTCCTGCCTGCCTGTCCCAGAGGTACCTGCCTTACATAACACAGCACAGCGCCCCCTCCTGGGACCACAGTTGTCACACGCCTTCACCTGCTGCTTGTGAGGACTCTGCATGTCAGCACTGCCACATGAACAAGGAGCCTATGGATAAAACTTCATTCATAATTGAGCACAGGCAGTGGAAAAACCTCACTTGACTTTTGATTATGGAAACCTACGTAAGGCTCTCCCACAAAGTTTATACAACCAACAATTACAGGCATGTATTAAACCACCAATTGAAGTTTTTTCTTTTTCCTTTTTTTTTTTTCTAAAGTGCAAGAAGCTAACTCTCAAAATGATGCATTATGAATGATGATGAAGTATTATGGCTATGTAGGTGAGACAGTACAGTTAACTAGCAAATAAATCTCTTAATCTCCTTCTATCATTGAAGGTCTTCTATCTGGCAGTGCCAATGTAAATAGGGCTGCATTTAATGATTAAACTAGTAGTCGACAAGTCAAATCATTATTTCTATTGTGCCTTATAGGCATAAAATGTAAACAGTTTAAGCAAAAAAATTATAAAATAATAATAATAATAATAATAAATTAAAATAAATAATCATAATAATATGGCAAATCAAAGCTTTTTGTTATAGATATATTTGTGTTTTTCATTACAAATAACAAAATACTCATACACATATCTCATTTTAATTTAGTAACAGAGCTGTCTTTGTGAAAAAACCTGAAAATGGTATGTGTTAGGGTGCCTTCACACTTGCACACTCACCACATAAACTGGGACTAATCCTTGAAATAAACCTGGATTTGAACAGGACTAAACCCTATGTACATCAGGGCTGAAGTGGGCTCCAACCTGGACCAAACCAGGACAAGTGTGAACACACTTATCTCTTTATGTGAGTGTGTCTGCGTACACTGGTGTATGAATGTGTGTGTGAATGGGTGAGTGGTTCCTTGTTGTAAAAGCGCTTTGAGTGCCTTGAAGGTGGAAAAGCGCTATAGAAAAATGTGACCATTTACCATTACCATTTATGAACCACAATTAAGCCTAGTTTTAGCCCTAAACATATTGCAACATATAACATATAAACAGTATTTGGATGAATGCCTTGAAAAAGTATTTAGTAACAGAATACCAAATACCTAAATTAAAATCTGTTTTGTAATGTATTCTGACATGGTCCGATCAGAGTACTGTATTCTGAATACTTTTACATTTGCATTTAAATTACAGTGTAAAAACATGATATATAACTATAAACAGCTTGACTTTTTGTTTTGCATGAATTCATGTGAAGGAAAAATCACACACACACACACACACACACACACACACACGTTTTTTTGGTACATGTAACTAGTTACTTCCCAATATTATATATATGTATCACTATCGCTCACTACTTCAGAGCAATAGGCCCTTATCTCTATCCTTACAAGAGCAGTTCTTCTCAGCTCTTATCTTATCCATCTTTGTCAGATCATCACAACAATAGAAGACAGAGGTTGTATACAGATCTATACTGAACTGGAGTCTCCATCGCTCAAACACTGACAGTTTAAGGAGGACACTATCAGAAGGCATTCGTGCTTAAAAAGTGTTATTCCTTCTAAAAATACTATAATGTGCTGAAATAGTGTTACCTCCTCCTTCACACCCTCGGTCTGGCTCATACACAGTGAATGGGTCAGTGAGGCAGAGGTGGCCACACGCTGTAGAGTAGACCCACCCTGTGATTATCCCTGCAGCGGGAGTATAGCGCCGCTCCACACTTTTACACTCCAGTGCTGTCAGTCATCACAGGAGCAGGTGAAACATAAAACCCTACAAATATAAGGGGAAGCGAACTCATGCTCTCACTGTGTCCACTCTCCACTTGTGGCCGACACATTCATGTGGTGAGAGAAAGAGACAGAGAGGGAAGGAAGGAAAGGAAGGGAGAGTGGTGGGAAAGGAGATAGAGAGAGATAGAGAGAAGGGGTGAGACAGAGGAAGAGAGGGGAAGGGTAGAAGAAGAGAGAAAGAGATGGAGAAGGGTGGTGGTGGTGGTGGTGGCGGGGGTTTAAAGGGGGAGAAAGAGAGGGAAAAGGAAGGAGAGACAAAGAGAGGGAGAGAGGGCCGTAAGTGGTAGGACAGACAGAGAGGAAAGCGAGGGACCAAGGAGTTGAAATGAGAGAAGAAAGGGCAGAAGGGGGGAGAGGGGGGCAAAAGAAGTGTGAAAGAGCGAGAAAGAGCGAGGGAGAGAGAGAAAGAGAGGGAGAGTGGTAGGATGCAGCGGAGGAAGCAGCTGCAGCTCAAAGACTTCCTGTACAAGCGCTGTAATATCCTCTGGAGGGACACCTGGGCCTGCTGCCATTCACACAGCACTAACTGGGCTCTGTGTGTCTGGGTGTGTGCCGGGTATTTATCGCATTGTGGGGAGTTAAATCTGTGTACACACTCACATCATGGGGACCTGCCTTCCTAATGGGGACAAAAGTCAGGTCCCTCATGACGTAAATCCTTTGTCATTAGATCAAAAACATGATTTGAAGTTCAGATATGGTTTGAAGTAAGTTAAGGTTAGGGTTTAGGTCAGGGTTAGGTAAATCGTAACTATGATTATGGTTTGGATCTGTCTCCATGAAATGAATGCAAGTCAAACGCAATGTGTGTATGTGTGTGTGTATATGGGAGTAAAAAGGCTAATGCCCCAAATATAACATCCATATGATTCTATTATTACATCCATAAAACACATGCTCTTTATATGAGGCGTACTCTAAACACCAGTGTGGTCCTTTGGCTCCACAGAGCATTGCCCTGTAACCAGTGAACACAACAACAACAACACAGCAAGAATATGACTGTACTTTTCAGAAAATGTAGGGACATTTTTATGACGAAAAGTATGTGTACTCCAAACAGCATTGCATACTAACGCACATTCTATAGACCATTCACTGCTATCTTTAGCTTTTCATAATTTAAGATCTGACGCAGAAGTGAGGCTCACTTCCTCCTCATTACCACATGTTTACGTTAGCCTATAATAGTCTGAAGTTTTAGATTTTTTTTGCCTGGAATTTGCTGCTGGGCTTTTGTTGTCTTTACTCTAAAATTGTAGAGGCGCTTGCAGTTCTTGGCAAGATGTTTACATACACTATATAGGCTCAAGAAATTCCCACTTTAAACCCCTCAATTTAAAAACTAAATGCACTCTAAGGACTACAGCTGGGCGATAAGACAAAACAATGAATATATGGCTTTGAATGTAAATAATACAGGTTATTAATCAGTTCCAGAACTTAAGCGTGCATTGTGTAACTTTTCTGATGGAGGGTCCTACAAATGCTTTGCTCCGTGGACATGTTATTGCTTTGTCTGGAATGTTTCACAGTATGGTATTAAACCTTCTTCTATCTACCATTCTATCTTTATGGAGACCAAACCAGACCAAGCTACTAGTCAGATCTGTGGAGCGGCAACACCACCCACAGTCAGAATCACTGTTTTTCTATGTATTTTTGAGCACAAAACCACCTGTAATTTAGTAAATGTAACATGGAGCTGTTTCATATCATATTGTGGAACATTCCAGGCAGAGCAATGACATAGATTCACATAGAAGCAAGCAGGTGACGGACAGACAGCCAAAGAGTTACACAGCGTACCAAATCCAACATTCCCAACCACTTGCTTTAATTGACAAATGGTTGAGATCATCTTTATCACTGACGATTAGAGATGACTGACTCTCAGTTTTGATTAGAATTTGATTATTTGCACAGCCCTGTAAAGGGCACACTTGAAGTCATTTTAGAAAATCTTCAGTGTGATATCTTACTTTTTATTATATCAAATGTGTTCTTAATTGACACTAACATTTTTCTATATTCTAAACATTTTACCTTAGTTTAAATACACTTCAATTGTCAAGTCTTATCTCCACTGGGTCCCCTTTGTCCCCTCTGAGGACCCTTATGACATCATCAACATGTTCACTAGAAAGAGGCGTCGTAGAGACACTTTAGGGAGGCAGATGTTAACAGACAGTGACTAGCACCAGTGGCCTCTGTCTGACCCCCCCGCTCCGAGCTCCTCACTCAAGCCCACCACTTACGTCACAGTAAAAAACACTGGTCCAGCTCACAGACAAACACATGAATGGAACAGGGAGAGGACAAGCATCGAAACAAATGTACCTGATCTGCTCATAGCAACAATGTGCTCGTAAGATAATGTCAGATCCAATTTTGGACAATTAACAAGCATAAATTATATTTTAAAAGTGCACTACGTAACTTTTCTAGAGAAGGGTTTGCCACCTGCTTGTCTCCATGGAGATGTTCTTGTTTAACCTGGAATGTTCGACAATATGTTTTTTGTTGTCTTTTTATTAAACCTCTGTAACTGAATACATGAAAGATAGAAATGTTCTCTCTGCACCTTCTGGTTTCCATGGAGATGTAATGGCTGGAATGTTCCAAAGCATTGCATTAAGCATATCTATTTCACATTCATTCAGTTACAAGTCTTTTATTCTATAAAATACCTTGCCAAGCATGCATTCTTATCTTATCATATCATATCACCAAGGAAATAAGCTAATGCCATACTGTGGAACATGTTAGGAAAAGCAATATCATTTCCATGGAGACAAGTAGGTAGAAAACCCTGCATCAGAAAAGTCCCCACTACAGACTCCGCCCCCTTCCCTCCATCCACAACCACACGCACAAACAAGCAGCCTGCTTGCAGAAGAAATGATCACAAGAGATAGACAGGTACAGAGAGTTCAAATGTGATGCCAGACTGTTTGGGTGTAACGCTTGTCCGTCTAAATGAAAAGCAATCCAGCCTTTTCTATTGCCGCAGCGATTAATTGACAACATTAATAATAAAAGCTTGCTCTCTCCACTTAGGATATTGATTCACACCTCTTCAGCTTATGATGCAAGGAACCGATCAATCTCCGTCCTCCCTCAGCTCTCTCTCTCTATTACCTTTCTAAATATAACTTCTCTCCCCTCCTGTTTTTAGCCAGGAAATGAGCCTAACATTTAATAAACGAAGCAAGTAGAGTTTGCACAGCTTTGCGAATGATTGATTGATAATGAATTAATTTTTGTCTGTCTGCCATTGTCGTCTAAGTTAAATGTCCAAGTACTTCAGTGTATTGTAACTGTAATACTACTGATGCATGGCTTGGAGGTAAGCCTGTGTTTACATTATGTAGTAGTCTAGAAGAAGAAGAAAAAGAAGAACAAGAAAGAAGACGCAAAAGGAACAAAAGAAGCATCAAATGTAGGTGTGAGCATGCCTTGTCTGTCTGTGTCTGTCTCTGTCTGTGGAGAAATGCAGGTGGCAGACCCTCCACCAGAAAAGTAGCTATATTGCAATTAAGCAGTCTATATATACCTGGAGTTGCTTTTTGTTTCATTCATACACTCTGTTCTACCTTGTGATGTCATGTGGTAATACAGGAAGTGCTCAAATGTGTTTTTAAACTCCATAAACCTTTACTACAACACTTTGGATCATTTCAGTCCTGGAATCATCAACCTCTGCTTAACTAAAGGTCAAAGGTAGCTGCTAACTTGAAAACTACTGCTTCATGACATCACAAGGTGGAACAGAGCATTTTGAGCTTTGGGGATGCAGACAGACTAATAAAAAAGAGTTGCTCAGACATGTGTGAATGAAACAAACACATATCCGGCTACGTTTTTGATGAAGTCAAACTAACGTGCCTTAAATCTCATAAGAATCCATTTTGTGTAATATAGGACCTTTAAAATTTCAGAGCATTTTGATCTAGAATAGCACCTGAATCCAGTGAGGTTTTGCAGAATTTTTGAGTAAATATTGCTAAACTTTTGCTAGATATAGGCCCTTATGGCACATTTTTTGTCTGTCTGTCACTGATGTATAAAGCTAAAGCTCTCAGAGAATGTTCAGGCATTTGAATGCATTGTAACTGTAATACTACTGATGCAACGCTCGAAGGTAAGCCTGTGTTTACATTATGTAGTGGTCTGGAATAGCTAAGAAGCAGAGGAACAAAAGAAACATCAAATGTAGCTGTGAGCATGCCTGTCTGTCTGTCTGTGTCTATCTGTCTGTCGGCTAGCTTAGCATCAAAATCCCCTGCTCTAAAGCCAGACGTCCACAGAACTGAAGCCCACGCTGTCCACACACGCGCGCACGAGACGCACACACGCATACACACACACGCACAGCACACTCGGGCCTGTTCTATCCTACGCTATTGATCCGCACCCCACTCTTCATTAGAAAGGCACATTCAAAGGAACAAACAGCGAGTAGGCTTGGCGGTGCTCTGACTGCCTGTCTGTGCACATGTGTGTTCACAGGTGGAGAAGTGCGATCAAGGCACGACACCTATAAGTTTAATCTATTCATTTATATATAACTGAAATATTTTCTTCTTGTGGATTGTTGCCGTGGCGGTATCAGGAACAGTGTTACTCGGATGCGGTCTGTCCTTTCTGGGTGTTCCTATGGAAACTCTGTCTCACTGTATATTATTAGGCATTCTCCAGTGAACGGCTCAGAATAGGAAGATGCACATCTCATCTGCTGCTATGGACTCAACTCAAGCTGTACATAAATATCTGCATGTCTTTGTTGATTATATATCAGTGAAGTGGACTGTTACGGCCTACATTACTTATATGTAGGATTACTCTTTTTTCTGGTCAACAGCTCCTTACGCTGCACTTTACGCTGCCTTTAAACATCTATGCCAGACAGTGTTTTCCATAGATCTGTTCAGACTATGGCAAAAAATACTTTCTATATTAATAATTTTACTCATACTATTTGTGGAGTATGAATGTCATGTATTGCCTGTATTTCATATTTTTGCAGTCTTTTTGTACAGTGTAGGTACTTTTTAATGTAATGTATGAAAGTTGAGATTTCGTTATGCCAATGTCTAGTCCATGTTCATTTTAGAGTATAGGGGAGAATTTGACACTATTGGGGGGGCACCATAGTCTCTTCTATTAATGGGAAACACTGCCAAAAATACATAAACTTCAAATTCTACAGTAACTGAAACCCCTAGAAGCGATCAAGCTTTTATAAACTCTGTTAAAGCAATATTCAGTTACAAAACCAACACAGTATTTTTCAGATATCCCAGAAATGTGAAGGTTTTTTAGATACAAGGTTTGTGCCTGACTGTAATATCACATGTGTACTGTGTGTTCCACTTGAGCACAGACCATAATACGCCTTTTATATTCTTTTATACTTCTTGTTTTGTATGTGTTCATGCTAATCTATTTCTCTAAAGAGGCTTGCCATAGGGTCACACAGTATCCAGATAGCACAATAAAACAAAATCAAATATCATTCTCATACAATAAGTGTGTGAATTTTCCACATAACGCTCAAACCTAGCATATACACAATACAGCAAAAGAAGAAGTCCTACTTGTGTCAGTGAGGGTGGGTAAGTGCAGAGGGCCCTATCAAACTAAGCAAACTGTGCACAAAAATGATGGATGCACCAACACAATACTGATCAGATATCAGTGCCAATATAGAACATTTTGGTGGATCGAATATCGGCTTCCAAGATATTGGTTTCTAAGATATCGGTTCAGCTGATATCCCATTTTGGTCTATAAATTGGTGTTATAAGACGATTTACTAGACAGTGTTGGCTCAAAGTATCTCACAATATTAAACTTGTATTTTTACCAGGGTCTTCTAATTACAGTAAGAGTTGGAAGAGTTGACATTTGGAACATTTTCTTCCATATGTTGTTTGTGTTGGGAATAAGTTATGTCTTCAGTCTCTTCATTGGTATCGGTTGATATCGAGTAGAGGGAGATACTTAAAGCCAAGGTATCCGCGTCAGTATCAGAACAGAAAAAGCTGGATCAATGCATCCCTAACAAAAATGTCGCAAATGAATATGAATCCTTAGGAAAAAGTCTGATCTTCATCCGATGCTTTATTTTGAATCTATTGATAGTGTCAATGTTATGATAGGATGACATGCTCACGAGACTGCTCATCCACACTAAAGCACACACGTGTCAGTGGCTAATTGTTAAAGAAGGTGTTTCTCTATCACACAGTTAGAGTGTGACACGTGGATCTGCATATGTCACTGCTCCTCACTCACACCACGGTTTGGCAACTACACACTCAGGAGAGCCGTCTAATTAGTTAAAAATACAAAAATAAATCAGTAGGAGAGGACAGCAGTGCTTAAAGGTGCACTTTGAAGATCCATACCAGCTTGTCTCCGTGGATATATTATTTTTCCTGGAATGTTCCTCAGTATAGCACAAGTATGGCATCAATAGAGACAAGCAGGTTGTACCATCAGGCCAAGTTTCAAGTCATAGATTAAGATAAATTTATGCCACATTATGGAACATTCCACGAAAAGCAATAACATTTTGGAGACAAGCAGGTGGTGGACCTCCTCCAGAAAAGTTCCATAGTGCACCTTTAATGTCAATAATTGCAATTCCAGTGTTTCATGACTACCTTTGCTTTTATAACTTTCAAAACAATTATGTCAGATGTAATAAATGTAATAAAGTAATAATGCATTTTTGAAATTTTTTGAGACACAAAGAAGACACACCCTCTCTTCTCCCTTCACTCCTCTTCAGACACTCTTCCTGCATACGTCCCAACACCAGTCTCATGACAAAAGCTTTCTCCCAGCTCAGTGTCAACCGAGAGGTACTGGAGGGACTCCGGGCACTGACCTCTGTAGTGGTGGTCTTCTGCCTCCCGACTCACAGGTTTCTTCTTCACTGCTGATGACCGGTACACGATGTGCGTCCTCCCGTGCCCCCCGGCCTCCTCCTGCACCACCTCCACCCCCCTCTCCAAAGGCTCGATGTAAAACTCCTCCTCCTCCGTCCGGATCATCCCAGCCTTAAACAAACACACAAACAACAACAACAACTGGTAAGACTTTTCCTTGCGTATACTTGCTTAGAGTTATGTTAGTCCACAGTATGAGGCATTAAGTTTATCTATCCCCATGTAGATAGATGGTAGATCCATGATTTTCAAGGTATGTTTTTAGCATACATGCAAGATGGATATGTTTAATGCTTTACAGTGGAACATTTAAGTTAAAGCAATATCATCTCCATGAAGACAAGCAGAAGCCAGAACCTCCAACTCCAAAATGTGTTATGTCTGTTCAGGCAAGTGGTCCATGTATCAACATTAAATGTACAGAATAGTAGAGGTGTGCCATTCATTAAAATAATTATATCGCTATTGATGCCATTTTTACAATAAGCAAAATACTACAAAAAACTGAGCGGTTAATCATTACTGCAAAAAATTCAGAACAACAAGTGCATATTGGTGCAGTGGCTCACGCTATATATAAAAATGTGATCATTTACCATATAGCAACATTAATTGTCTGTTATTATTGCCAAACCCTATAAACACATGTGCTTGCCTTCTTCTTCTCTGCTGCTGTGTGAGGACATATTGGAGGACACAGTGGGGCAAAGTGAACCCTCCTGGGACCTGAGTGACACTTGGCTCCTCAAACACACAACTCCACAGTCTGAGCGGGACTGTCCTCTTCTTATCCCACTAACACAGTCTGTCACAGCCAGTGCCAGTCTGTCAGTAAGAACATGTGGTTTACAGCAGACTTCAAAGTTTGGAGGAATATGTGTTTTTGTTTTTGTTTTTTTCACATTTGGCCTATCATGATCATTACTATATCAACTTCTCTTTCAACATGAAAGCTGGAACAATGTATTTTGGGGCTCAGTATCTAACATGCGTACATTTTCTTTGTAAAAATGGGGACATTTGGGGTCTGTTTGTTGTTAATACAATAAAATTTGAGCTGTAGAGGGCTGAATAATTAACTTCTATGGCTAATTATTGGTTCATTCTGCAATTTATTTGTGCAACTTATCTCACTTAATGATACTGTCTATTTAAAAATGGTTTATTGGGATAATCTTGCATTTCTGTTTTTATGTCAGAGGCATGAAGTAGTTTCAATATTATCATTTATCGCAGTATATCTCTGTAGCAATATATCGTGCTTCAAAATTTGTTATCGTGACAGATGGATTTGCCTTACTATCCAGTCATAGTTAGAAAAGTCTATCTTCATTGCCCTTTCAGCTGTTTCATGTTTCTATATGAGGAGTAGTACAAATGGACTCAAATATGACTGTGACATACCGATGCTATAAAAAGAAGCCAGTAACAACAGCATACAGATTCACAGATGAGAAATAGTGTTGATGTGATAAGTATCATTTCTATAGTAAGGATTGGTGAATGCACATGACGAAGAATACTAATAAAAAAGCCACATCTTGACTTGAATTTTGCTGAAAGAGTTGGATATCTGACTCAGGGGAACAATGACTGGCTCCTAACAGCTCTTTCGATCACACTATAATGTCTGTATGAGTAATAAATATGCTCTTTAAGCTTTAAGTGCTTTATTGGCTGATAAAAGAGAGAGACACAGAAGAGACGATATGTTTGGGTATTTGTGTGTGCACAGACCCCACAGCACGACAGTTTAACATGCAAAAGACCGAGCGCAACAGAAATCATATTATGCAAATACAAAGGATATCCTAACAAAATATACTAGATTTGTCCTCTTTTATACTGTATACTGTGATTAAGAATACATTTACTTCATTGGTAATGCGATTTTAAAATATATTTTGTGGTTGCATATGACAGTGGTTGACAGGTTCGGTATGGCTGTATGGGTAGGAACAGCTTGAATTGAAAGTTGAAATGTAAATTTGCATTGTTAGGGAGTGTTCTGGTAACATCTGTCAAATCAGATAAAATAAATGAGATGCAACTTTTATGGAGAAAAAAACAAAAACACAACACAAACTTTTTTTTTTGAGGTCCCATCTTGTGATAAGGCAATTAGGAGTTAGTACAAATTATATTCTTTATGCTTTATTTCTATTTGTTTTTATAGTCATTTAACAAAATTTAGAGAGTGATTTTAGACTTTAATTAATTATACTTTTAATATGGTAAAGCATTATTTCCATGGAAACAAAGCCAGGCACATTTTTATAAACAGTTTGAGACATGATTTTCATATGATTAAATTATACATTTTATTCACTTACAAACTCAACTATAGATAAGAGTTACAATGACTTGATGAAGTTCTCTCTATAACTAAGTGAATCCAACAGATATGTGCTTTTCACTTTGTCCTTTAAAAGTACCATAGAACTTGAATACCTCATGAAAACAGATTTGGGAGTTAAACGGTGTACATAAAAAGTTTGTGCTTAGTGATAAAAGGTTCCCTCTCTCTCTTCTGTCTCTCTCACTGTCAGCCTGTGGCTCTCGTCCCAGGCGGATGTGGACGAGCCGTTGACCTGCCCCCCCACCCACCTACCCCCCAATAAACCCCCGCCTACACCCCCATCCTCCCTTCATTTCCCAGAGTCATGGCGCGGCATTCCGATCGGAGCTGATGGATCTGATGGTGCATGTGTTCCCGCTCTAGAATACCAAGCAGTGCAGAAGAGGAGGAGAGCTGTGTCAAAGAAAAAAAAGAAATAGAGAAAAATGACATGTGGGACTTAGGAGACAGAGCAGTATCAATCAAAACGAGGGAGAGAGGAGAGAGAGGTGTGAGGAGCCACTACTGGACTTCTTTGAACAAAAAATGAACTGAATAAAGCATCAAAGTGTCTGGTGAGGAGCTGTGTCTTCATCTCCAAGTCTCCATCCAGGGGATTACAGCCCGCCTTGTCCAAACACTATGTCCAGATCAAAAGAGTGAAATTCAGATTCACTATCGGAAGACTGCTGCATGTCAAATAAGCAAGTCAAAGCAAGAGTACTGCCCAGATAAAGACGACAGAGGGTATGTCCGGTGAAACAAATCTGCAAATCTACTCAGTATCGGGCAAACGTACTACATCAATTAGTTATTCTGAAGCAGTGGACTTGGCTTCATCTGAATGCACAGCAGGTCTCATCTGATAGGTCAAATACTAACATTAAGAGGGCTAGAAGTGTGTGATACATTGAATAGATGTAGATCAATGTGATTTTATAGTATTAACTGGCTGGCAACATAAGTGACATTTGGAGTTAAACTATATTTTGAATTATTAATATATTTAAAGGGCCCGTATTACTCTGTTTTCTGATCTGTGTTTTAATGTTGTTTCCTAAATCCAAAACAGAGTTGTGTTTTGTTTCATTTACACATGTTTAACACTCAAACCCTGCATATTTAGGCTGAGCTTTTCTCTCAAACTGAAAATTCTCTGTTCCATCTTGTGATGTCATGTGGTAATGCAGGAAGTGCTCCACTGTGTTGTTAAACTCCATACATCTTCATTACAATCATTTGGATAATTTCAGCCCTGGAATTGCCAATATCTACTGAACAAAAGGTAAAAGGTAGCTGTTAACTTGAAAACTACAGCTTCGTGACATCACAAGGTGGAACAGAGCATTTTAAGATTTGGAGATGTAGACAGACTAGTAAACTGACTGAAATGTCTGTGAATGAAACAAAACACAACCCCAGGTATGTTTTTGATGAGGTTACAACATTATAACATGTCTTAAAACTCACAAGTTCTCATAATGTAGAACAATTAAATTCCCTCTATATGCTGGCCGTGAATTGAGAATTCAATACATTTTTATAGCCATTATAATCTACATATGGGGTAGATAATGATTCTCCAGTTCAGAAATAAATGCGTGGTAATGCAGTTTTATCTACACAATTCTTGCTGTAAAATTATTGAAACTTCAACTTTTATGAGCTTGTAAACATGTAAGAATGATGTTCTCTCATCAAATCCCAAGGGTTCTAGTTCATGTTAATTCATTTCTTCTGTATTGTCCTGCATTCAAGGCTTGAGTGTTCATATAATCGCCATTTTCACCTACCCCCTATCTCTGATTGCTGCTCTGTGCTTACTAGCAATTACTCAGAGATGTGGGGTTCAGAAATGTCATGTCACATTTTTTAACAGTAAAAACAAAACATGGAAATGTGCTGCTTGCTTCAATGAAATTACACTATGAAGAGGTGGAGGTGTCAGTTCTGTAGTTTTCAACAGCTATGATTAAAACATAGAAAACCATAATACAACAGGAAAGAAAAGAAAATGAAAATATGTCTCAGATTGGCCTGTGGATTTAAACAATTTGGAACTCTATAGGCAATTACAACATGTGATTTCCCCTGCCTGAATGCCACACAGTGCTTTTGCAGAGGCAGAGGCATGGTGGCCCTGGCTGGTTGGCAGTCCTAACTGTCCTGGGACCGCTGTAGTTTTGCCTCGCTACATTCGTTCTCTTATTACGCTAAATTCATTGGGCTCCTTTGGGTGCTGCAGAGTGAAAACGTTTTATTAAGTTTGACGTGTAAGAATGAACCTTATTAGGCTGCTTCCCTTATGAGACGCAGCTGCTTTCTGCATTTTTTATCATGCCGGCTGATTGCTACAGATTTGTACATCACGGAGCAGAGACATGGGTTAGGGACTTAACAGGGATCTGCTCTCATCTGGATACACTGAAGCAATAGCTGTTGTTAACTACACAGTGGAGTGGATAGGAAGACCACCTGTCCAATTGCTTTTTAATAGCACAATACATGGCAGCGCCTGGTGCATTAAGCAGTAATGATGCTGTCCTTTACGAGAGCGTGCAAATCGTCTCTTATTTCCGTTGTATGATCTTTCAGTCCCAGAACACTAGTGTATGGGTAATGGTTATTAAATGTTGTCCACAGGAACTTGGAATGAAATCATCAACACACAACTTTAAAGGGGCTCTATATTACTTTTCCACCAGTTATCTGTCAGCTGGAGATGTTATAACATTTCCTGAAAAATTCAACAGTATGATATGTAACTTATTTATCTTGTATTTATTTAATTTCAGATGATTGCATTTCAAAAAATACCTTGAAAACATGCATTCTTTCTGTGAGAGGAATTGCCTCTGCATAAATCTGGGGCCTCATTTATAAAAGAGAAAATCTCTATAAATGAAAATCTACTTGAGAGAGTTTGTACGAACAAGATGCAATTTTCACAAAGTTTGCGTTCTGCAGCAGAAATCTGTGCACTTGATCCCACCTCACGCCACAGCACTTTAACTCCTTGATTTTACCATAAAAAGACATGACAAAGTGAGTTCTGAATGAGATTTCCCCAAACATGAGGCGATAATGAGGGTTTGATTGACGCACATCTGCATTCCCCTCGCAATTGCAACAATTAAATTATGATACTCAAATAAATAGTGCATGTTTCTCACATGCTTGGGACTAAATGCTCACAGTTCAGTTTGATTCTGTCTTTTTCTGGGTCAAAATGAACAGTTTCAAACTTTCACCAAACATGACTTCCTCAAACTCTCTCCTCACAGCTCCTTGCTGCTCTCCTCGCCTCTGAACTGTGTATCTGAAAAGTGCGCAGCGCGTATGCCAGTCTCAGACTTTGTGGAGGTGCACAATGTTTCACTTTCACATAGTTTTTTATAAATGCCAACTTTTACGTGACAAACTGCACATTTCTGACCTTGTTTTGTTCATACGGAGGTTTTATAAATCAGACTCTTGACCTGTTGGCCTAGTGGTGTTCCCTGTTAGTCTACTACATGTAGATGGATACGTTTAATGCCATACTGTGGAACATTTCAGGCAATACATAGATCACTTTCTAGAAAAACATTGAGATCACTTTTGCAAATACTGACAATATATACTTGTTATTATTATTATTATTATTATTATTATTATTATCATCGATGTGATGGATGATCCATGTGATGGATGATGACAATTTCAGGCAATACCCGATAGGGCCCGACCGATATGGGTTTTGTTGTGGCCGACGTGAAACCGATAAAATGGGAGTTGGAGCTGCCGATAGCCGATATAATTGCTGATATATTTAGTAAAGTAAAAATTCACTGCAAGTCTTGAATTGTTTAAAAAACTTAGGTTTGGCTCTAGTGGATTTTAAATTGGGTTTATTTAGGCAACATTTATTGTTATTCTGCCTTTTTACATCATATTTACAGACAGTAGGTCGGACTAATGGCATTTTTGCATCACATTCTAGCAGCTAGTGATGGGGATTCCAGTTCTTTTTAGAGAACGGGCTCTTTTGGTTCAGCTCACTAAAAGCTGCTGGCTCGTTCGGCTCCCAAGCGGCTCTTCAGATTGTTTTGATGCAAGCAGGACTAAACCAGGTTTAAACCAGGTCTAAAGCAGGTCTAAAGCAGGACTAAACCAGAACTGAACCAGGACTGAGTGCCAGGACTCAGGGCAAGGACAAGGACAAGTTTCTATCTCTCTCCGTCTCTTGAGGCCAAGATTAGTCCTGGTTTATTCATTTTATGCTGAACTACAGTCAACTATGCACGTTTTTCTCTCCTATGCACAAGCAGATGTCTGAACGTTTCTTTTTGAGCCGCTGCCCGCTGTCAAATTACCACGAGTCTGCATGCGACATGAAGAGAAAAAAAGTGAGAGAAAGAGAAAACACGGCTCCCAATAAGGATCAGGCCCCCATCGTTCGCTTCAAAGAGCCGGTTCTAACAACCGCTTCGTTCGCGACCGACCCATACCTACTAGTTAGTAAAGAAACTCCCGCTATTAGCCTTTAGTTGTAAATGCTGCGCGCCGTGGTTATTAATTATATGCGCAAATGTGATAATTCACACCTCTATTCACAGCTCATTTACATATCAATGCAGGTCCAGTAACAAATATATTGCCAATATAGTCACTTTACAACAGGTCAATAGAAAACAGCCTGTTTATGAGTGGGAGCTACAGCAGCTAATCGCTAACCAAAATTAGCTTCAAAGTCAACATATTTCCAACACTCAGTGCTCACATAGGCTCCTCCTCACATCAGTGCCATTCTGCACTAATAAATGTCCTTTTAATCCAGACTCAAATTGTCCATAAAAAGAATATAATCTCAGTGTTTGGATCTATGACTGCGGATGTAAACAAGAACACGTGAATGACATGAGTGACGTGAGTGACGTGAGTGACGTGAGTGACGTGAGTGACGTGAGTGACGTGTGTTCAGGGACAGTACGGACACACACACAGACAAATGACTCTGCAGATAAATACTGATGTGGAACCACATATTAGGACATTTATCTGTCTGTAAATTGGACTAAATGAACATAATGTAGAGAGTCTATATAATGACATGCCCACGTGAAATATCGGCCCCTATCAGCAAACATATCGGCCAATAGCTGATATGTCTCCAGGTGCCCATGTCGGGCTCTAATACCCGATATTGTTAATTTATAACACAAGAGATCCAATTGTGTTATGTAACTGCAATTTTTCCTTCACTTTACTACTGAACAGCTTCCTATGAGTAAAAGTTCAAGCATTATGAAATGTTCAAGACCAAAATCTGCCTGTAAATGGTCTCATTACATCGAATTAAAGGCCCAACTAGGACCATGGAACTGATATCCAATCCAGCTAATTTGTCAGTATCAGCAAAGATATTCAAGACTAGTATCGGTATCTGTGCATCCCTAGTGATGTATAATTGATGTGTCTGTTACATGGTCAGGACAGAAGTTCAAATCATTTTATAAAGTTTTGGTCAAATCATAACCCTCAAAATGATGGCTCACTTTCACTTTTGAACTAGTGAAGAGTTACCTTGAGTAAACCGCCCCCTATCACAGTCCCATCTGGCTTCACTCAGGACATAAGCAAACACAGTGGTAGTGCAGAGTATCATCATACAGAGAAGCCACATATTATTACACTCATAAAAGCTCAGATCATGACACTAACCACAGCTGCTCTGCCTCTCCCCCCACATCAGCTGGCTCCAAAACTGGACCGTACACACCGCTCCAGTGTCCGGTTACTACGAGAACACACAATGCACTCTGTTCTGAAAAGCACAGAGGGGTAACTTGAGTCCGGTATAAGTGTCCTATAGGAGGGGGAGAGACAGGGGCTTGGAGCAGAGCAGCGGATGTTGTGGTGAGGATCAAAGTCGGCCGGGGTCCCAGAATGTGTGTGCGCGTTTGATGTGGTGTCACTACTCCTGTATTTGATCTAGGCCACGATCTCGGGCTACTGCGGGCTAACTGCGCACGCCACATGCACAAATATAGCTTTGATAGTGACTCACTGCAACTGTGTCTCCCTTCCATTCATTCACTCTTTGAGCCACGCGTACAATAGTAAGCCAGATTTGGAAATTACACACGTGTTTAAAGAGAGGAGAGATTAGGAACGCATGGGACGTCACTGAAAATATTAATAGTATTTTATTTAATCATACGAGCGGCAAATTGTACCTCTACGCTCCCCCATTGAGCGCTGTGCACAGCCAAGTTTCGGTGTAAGGATTATACATACGGTTAAAGTGAAAAGCAGATTAATATGTAGGCCTGAAAAGAAGGCTATTTAAAACACGCAAAGATGTTTATAACCCCTGCAAAACCCTCACGCAGTCGTCAAGGAAGCCAATGGGTTTATAAGAATCATGTTCATTTAAAACATTAATCCCATTTCATTCACGGAATTCAATTATACAGCGAAGTGATCAGTAATTATGTTAATGTAGGACAGGCAGGATGAGTGGAATAAATACAATCATTTACATTTAACTTAGTGTTTAAAGGCCTGGTTTATGAAAATCTTAAACAGTGGGTACCAAATTGGGTGAGCAAAAAAGTATCTTGTTGTTGGTGTCATCTGATAAAAAATTGTGTTACCATGTAATGCAGAATTTGCAGTAATGCCGTTCATAAAAATAGCATCTTAAATCTAATTATTTCCATGTGCTTACAAACTGACATACAAACATCTGCGCCAGAAAAGAAAGTTAAGAGTTGACAGTTTCCACTAGCAATTTAGCAGCTTAAAAAAACAGACAGAAATGCCCATCAGCAGGTGTACAAAACGAAAGCAAAGCATTTCAAAGTGTATTTCAGGCAGTTTACCAACCTCAGCCCATAATGCTAATGTAGTTAAAAGGTGCACTATGGGACTTTTCTGATCAAGGACCAAGGACCCACCACTTGTTTGTTAAGTAGGAAATGTTATTACTTTGCTTGGAATATTCTATGTATCTCAGTATTTGAGTATCTTACATACTAGATTTTTTATTTTATTTTATTTTTTTAATTACAGATATTTTATTGCTCAAAAATAACTTGTAAAACATGCATTAGTGGGTGTGACCAGTAACTCACCTGCCTTTCTCCATGGAGATAGATAAGTTCAAGGCCATAATGGCTTTGGGCAAAGCAGTAACATCTCCATGGAGACGAGCAGATGGCAGATCCTCCACCATAAAAGTTACATATAGCACCTTTAATCAATTGTCTAACAGTGTAAATTGTCCTCTCTAGATTTCCACATAGTACCACCACTAAATGGAATAAAGTGATACCAAAGAGCCACGATAACTATAATATTACACCTGTGGATTATCAAAGCATCATGGCATTATGTTCTGTATTACATAGGTTTGTCTTGCCAATTTTAAGTGTTTCCATTTCAGACCTCAAACCTGGAATCCAAAGACTGCAGCTACTGGTTTCTAAGGTGTATTTTGAGCAAACATAATGAAAATAATTACATAAATATTGCACATTTTGCTGCAATAGCTTCTTGATGTTTTACTGATAACCTGCACCCTGGTGTGAAGTATCTTATCATTACAAATCATACAAACAGATAGAGTCTTTGGAGCAGACACACAGTGGTGCCCTACCCAGCGGATCATGTCATGTTGTGTGTTGGTGTGTACCCACTGGAGCCAAATGCCAAAGTGATTTAAGCTGCAGATGACTTAGTGATTCAGGCCCAGGCTCACCACAGCTCTGCTCATTACACTGAGTGGTCTCTAACACGGTCACTCCCAATAAAAGATACAGTAGGGTGGCTCACACAGGCGTCAGCTGTGTCCTTGTCTCCTGCTTTTTACTGCCGCACAGCATCTGCAAACTGTGGAGTTGGACCATGTGTGGAGTGCCTCTTTCCACAGACATATGGTAGAGAGTATGGATGTAACAATAACTGAAATATCACAATATTGTATCGCCAAAGGTCTCATAATAATATCTTAGGCCACCAAAATATGAGATGGTACAGCGACCGCTAAGAGAGAGAGAACTACATATACCATTATCCTTTGCTCTGTTTCAGTCCAATCTATAGGCGAGTTTCATTGTTGACAAAAGCGCGCATTGCATGCTGGGAATTATTTTGGTCGGCGGCAAGAAACACTAATTCAACATGACGGACGGAGCGAGAAAGCACGTAAAGGGTATTGATCCCGGTTATTTATCCACTCTAACGGCAGAGGACCGAAGACGATTTGATCAGAAATTGGTCATAAGCATCGATGGACGCCAAATCACCCTTTTCAACCCCTACAAAAGGTGGATGAAACCAAATTTCTGGTCGGAATCGCCAACTACCTGGCTAAATATTCACTTCGGTGATATCCACAATTACTTGGAGGAAACTCCTGGGCCATTCACAGCAGAAAAGATGAAGGCCTACAAGAGTCTCGATGTGTTGTTGAACTTGTTGGAGTCCACGGTTTGCTAGGATCTTCTACATTTGCTCTGCGAATGTTTGAAAGCCATTTAATTCACCGTTAGCGGTTCTTTTCACTCAGAATACGAAAAAGACATTTTCCTTCTTCCGTGCTTCTATTTGTGCATCCGATAATGCAGCAGGAATTTACCATTATCGGGGATAAATACGCGAGGTTACGCACAGTGTTTGACCGCTATCGTGTTTCTTGCCTTCGACCAAAATATTTCCCAGCATGCAACGCGGGCTTTTAATAACAATGACGTCAGCTGAAACTCGCCTATATGATGAAATAACTGTTACTAAGCACTTTTATCATCTTAATTATTTCAATTGTGACATAAAAGTAGCAAATTCACAATTTTGTTAGCCCCCACAAAATATAGCAACAAATATCATATGGAGACATTTGGAGACATTCTTATTAAAAACAAGAAAAACAAAACACAAAACTTGTAAAATTTCTTGCTCTAGTGTCATAGACTGTAGGTGTTTCGATTAAAAAGACCCAAGTTGACAACTGACAATTTCAAACTCTCGATTTGGTTAAAATTCAATAATTCAGTCCTAAGAAGGTTTTTCATGATTCATAACAAAAACAAGGCACACAGTTCATACTTTGCAGTGATATCCTGCAGGGGGACTGTGGCAGCCTGTGTAATTGATACTCTATCATAATAGGCCTATCATGATAACAAATTTTGAAGACAATATATTGCTATAAATACAGACGATAAACGATAATACTGAAACTGATTATGGCACTGACACAAAAACTCCACAGCAGGGTTATCCCCAAAACTATTGTAAATGTACAATATAGTTAAAAACACAAACTGCAATAAATAAATAGCAGAATTAATGACTTTAGTACTTAATTTGTATCTATAATGAGCCATTGAAGTTATTTACTCAATCCTCCACAGCTCAAGTCTGATCATATTACAGAAAAATACCAAAAACTTTCCGCTAGTATGAAGAAAAAGACCCCATGATAAATGTTGACCTCCAAAATGTATCACTTTATCTAACATATAAGTCAATTTAGTAATTATTGTGACTAGCTGACTATATCACCAAAAAGAGTATTGCAATATATCAGTATTTCATTATTTTATCAAATCCAAACAACACTCAAGTCAAACTGAAACAGTCGGGTAACAACAACAGCAGAGGGAAAGAGGAGCCAGAATAACCCCCCCCCCAGTGAGCTCTGTAAACCACTGCTCTCTTCAGTCTCCAAGTGCTGGCTCTGAAGTCAAACAGATCAGACTCATCCCCTTTTGTGCTTGATTTTACTCTACTCCTGGCAAATTCTGATTACTCCCCATTGCATTCATATCTCCTTGTAAATTTCACAGACTATTTGTTTCCTTTGGGCTTGTCCTACTGCAATGCTCAAAAAGTTGGGACGGAGAAGTGGAGCTGTATTTGAACCTGTTGCAATCACAAAATAAAAAAAAAAGATTTATCAAGGAATTGCAAGTCATCTAAATATAACAAGAAGAAAATTTTTTTATTATAAACCCAAAGGCAGCAATTTTTATTTTAATGAATTTATTCATTTTATTGGAAAAGGGAACAGTTGAAGACAGCATGACATGTTGGTTAAACAAACTTCAGGGTCATTTCCAACATAAGCAAACATGGTTAAGCCCTGACCATGTCATGTGGAAACTACAGTTAAGAGAAAAAACACTGACAACACAGGCTCAGTGGCATGTCCTCACCTTAGACAACACACACTCTCTCACACACACACACATATACATGCAACCCATACACCCACACACACACAAACACACATGTATACTGTCAGTGTCATTGTGCCTATTCTTTACTTCACTGGGACACAGGTCCTGGTGTTTTGAGTTCAAACAAGTATTACACACAGCATCGGTAACAGGATGCAAACAGAGGAGGCCCAGTCAAAACTTCCACAGTGTAAGGAAAAAGAATGACAGAAACATGAATGCATGTTTTCACCTGGTATGTTTGGTGAATACTTCCAGTATTAGATGCTAATTTCTCTAAGACAATGTGTAACTTTGACATTATTGCATTGTGCGGGTGTTGTGAGTGAAACCTGAAACCTTTAAATCATTGATGTGAAGTATTACTGAATGAAGAGAAAGTTTTGAGTCAGACTGAGTCCACAGACAGGTTAATGTTGTGTTACATTTTCTGACAGTGCCAAAGCTCTATTGTGAGGAGCTGTGTGAACAGGCCTGAGGGCAGAGCACTGAGGGCATTCTCTGAGGAGGTGCATGCCTTTAAGGCACTGTGTTTGTCTAAGCCTCATAAATCCCAATTTTACCCAATGTAAATGAGGGAATATTCACGCAGGGGCACACTATAAGAGACGCATTACAAAGGATTATGACTGTAATGAGAAGCCTTACATCTGCACAGCCTTATCTCACTTCTCAACAAAAAGTTCATTTTCAACAAAACTTACACCGCGAACTAACAGAACATAGAGAGAGAATATAGAGTGATGCAGGCTGGAGGTTAGTTAACAAGAGGAAGGGAGCACAGTCTGAGAAATGTAACCATAATGCCAGATTTAAAGAGCCTCACCCCATTTAAACTGAAGATGAACTGAAGTTAATCTTTTGCCTTTGTCTGCTCCAGTGGCCCACTGCTCAGGTCCCAGGCCAGACTACAGACTTCAACAATTACAGATGCTTTTATTGCTGAAAAAATACCTTGAAAAATATGTATTTTTACTGTGAGTGGGGTCGCATCTCTGGTACCATCAACCACCTTTCTCCATTGAGACAGTTCAGTGCCATAATGTGGAACACTTTGGGCAAAGCAATAACATCTCCATGGAGACAAGCTGGTGATAACACATTTGTTTTGTTTTGTATAAGGAAGAGTATAATAACTAATCATTTTAACTATTAATTACACCCTGTCAAACTGGGACTTGAAGTTCATCTTCTGCCTTTGTCTGCTCCAGTGGCCCACTGCTCTGGTCCCAGTCCAGACTCCAGACAGAGTCCAGCCAAACACCCATCAGTCCATTTTTTGGGTCGGGTGGGGCCTTCGATGGGCCCATGGTGTGTGTGTTCTGAGATTGATAAATGACCACGATTAGTGGCAACTGACCGCTCTATTATTGCAATCTAAGTGCAGCGGAACAGCTGTTATCAGCAGCAGCTCTGTCTGAAGCAGTGTGTGATTAATACAACAGCACCCAAATGAATTACACACAACAAGCTCAGCTCTGGGAACAAGGCCGTCATAATTAAAACCTGTGAGTGCGTGGCATTTAGGCACATCCAACACAGTGTACATGTGTTCACACAGGGACACTCCTGCTTCATTCAAATGTTTGTCTAAGTGATCGTCCAACTTCCACAGCCTAAATAAATCAGACCTAAACCAAACCTGCACCAAATCAGCTTTAATAAGAAGTGAAGCAAGAGACAGACTGAACTTGGCTAAACCAGGCCTACTTCACAACAATCTGTGACTAAACCAGGAGGAGAGGACCAAACCAGAATGGGCTGTGTCTGAGTCTGTAAAGTACTTCCATTACAGCATTTTGAAAACATTGCCCATATAAATCCACTTTTGCCTGAGCTGCTCTCTTCAGCTGGACCTGGCTCTTGTGTCTTTCTGCTGGCGGCCCTACTGACCCCCAGTGCTGGACCCCTCCCTGCTGCAGCTGACAATCACATAACACGTCCATCGCGCTCACATCCACACCCATCCCCATCTTTATCTCTACTCCATCTCCCTATCTCCACATCTATTGGGTACACCTGTAACCTAGCAACAGAGCTGAGCCGGGACCCTCCCCTCACCTGCTCCCCGCGCCGCTGACTGCTCCATGTGACGGCCAATGAGATTGCAACCTCTGAAGAGGCATTAACCAATCAGACGCAGGATTTAATTGGGCGTTGGCCTGTGCTCTCCACCCTTTTGACCCCCCCACAGGCTGTAGCACAGGTCCCAGAGGTGCCCATGATCAGAGGATGGTCTGTTGATTATTTAACCAGGCTTTTAATAGCGGAATGGAGAAAAAAAAAAACGAAAAAAAAACAAAAAAAAACGCACACAACTCATAGCACTGCTTTGTGGTTACTATGGCTGTTATTAGAATTATGCATTATAAAACAATATAATTCTCAAACTTTTCAGAGTTTCCAGTTAGAAATGCTTTTCTATCTTAGACTAAAAACTAAACCAGGTTGCGGCAACTGAAGATCTAAGCAACCTAAAGTCAAAAATACTATTTAACAAGATGTATATGAAAAAAATCCAAGGCTTCTACCAAAATAAATACACAATTTACAGTTAATTACAACACTATAAAACTAAATAAATAAACAAAAACTTCATGACAGGATAATATATATGCCTCTTACTACTGAGTCCCTACTTTAGGAATGTAGAAGTGTCATTTAAAAGTGCATGTCTCCTTGTGAACCATCATCTAATATTATGAATACAAACTCATCTTATAGTAATACACATGGTTGATTTGCACATTCCCTCTGTCTCATATCTTGCACCTTAAATTTCCATTGTCACATCTCTTCTATCTTATCAAGCTCTGAAACAGCTGCAAATGAGAATCTGAGGCTCCACAGTCTACAGTGGTTTTGAATACGAGCTCCGCCCCCTGCTATAGTAAAGCTGAAGCAGAGCAGAGCACTCATGTGGGATGTGTGGATACTACTGCATGTGCCAGGGCTGCACACTGGAAATACATTCGCTTTCTGACTATATTTTACTCTTTGTACTCTTCATTTTTTTTCTGGCGCCACCTCATGTGACAATGTTATTGCATTGTCTGAAATCTTCCACAGTATAGCATTAAACTTATTTATGTTCAAGAAAGCAAGTAGGTGATGTCACGGGTCAGATCTGTGGAAAGGCAGCCCTGTACTTAGTAAGAAAGCATGTTATTTTTCAAGTTTGCTTTTCTCTTTTTTTCTTTTTATTTTGAGTGTGTTTGCAATAAAATGCCTGCAATGAAATAAATGCTCTATAGATATTTTGGAACATTCCAGAAAAAGCAATCACATCTTCATGGAATCTAGCTCTTAAATATGTGAAGTATTTTTTACAACTTTCACCTCTGTACACTTACTGTTATCATCTATCAGGAATGAGTAAGAAAGCTGTCATTTGTAGGTGTTGATTAATGTTACATATTTGGTTGTAACATTAAGAATAGAGGCAGCAAAAGTTCAACTGAAAGTGTTTTCTTTGGAGTTATTTCAAATATTTACCCATCAATACTGGGTCACAATCTAAACTCAAAAAGGCTATATAGGATAAGGTTGAGAGTGTTAAACATAAGGTATTTTAGTTGCTATCTATGCATTGTTTGATGCTTTGTAAACAAATTGGAAAACACAATTCAGTCACAGCTCAAGTAAATGTCAATAAGCGCAAGCTAACAGAGCTAGCATGCCCAGACCTAGAGTGTGTGCTGCAGAGTGCTTTTGAGGTGAGCGCGCAGACAGGCCAAACCCTGCTCCATAGCGCTGACGTCAGACCAAAACGCCTGGAACAGTTCACAGATGTTCCACTTCCAGGAAATGTCTGTCTTTCATTAGCTCCTGTGTTGTGAGGTAATCCAGAAACTATCAGTGTCTATTAAACATGCTGGAAAATTCCCTTTATATGTTCTCCCGAAACCAATCCATGTCACCAGTGTGGTCCTGGAGAAGTATTTAGTACTCGAAAGAAGTGGGAATTTTTAACTGCTCCTTTTTATTACTTTTGCAGAAGAAACTGGAGGGGACACAGTGTAGAGCAGGCTTATGTAATGTGTTACTGTGGTTAACTTAGATCATATTACAGTGTGAAAATAGCAATAGCAAATTTATCAAAACAATATTAAATGCAGTTGATTTTAGCTTTTATTATTAATATTCATATGTTTTTCATTGTTTATGTACTAAACCTAACGCATAAACATTTTGTTAAAATAAAACACTTGATTCCAGTCTATATAAAGTTCACTATGTAACATTTTTGGTAGAGGGTTCATGTTTGTCTCTACTGAGATGTTATTTCTTTGCCTGGAATGTTTGGCATTGAACTTATCTCCATGGAGATCAAGTCAATTCATCTGTGGTTTCTCTGCAATATATGTTCAAGTACATCAACAAAATGTACACAAGAGATGTGTGTATTTTTCTATCATACACTGTCTGTGATGTGCAGAGAGAAAGGAGAAGTGTGCAGGAATCAGCACAGTGTACAGACAAAATGCATTTAATATAATAACCTATGGAAAAATTAAGGTGAGTTACAGTTGCCTTAAACAGGATGTCCTCAACAATGTTTATTTATTTTGGTAAAAAAAACAACAACAACAAAAAAGATACTAAAGGTGCATGTTATTGTTAAGCTTGAAATTTTCAACAATATGGCAACCAGGTCAAATTAGAGGTCATATCTGTGGTTAGGTGACCCTGTTGACAGTAAAAATGAATTTTAGTCAAGGTATTTTTAGCCATAAAAATAACACAACAATAGTACAACTTTGTACACACGAAATAACAACCATGATACAGCTTATGGTTACAATGGCCATATAAACCACACAGAGCATCTACAAACTAAAAATAGTAAACTGTTACCACCCCTAAAGTCTTCTGCAAAGCCTGTAAGTTGCTTTATTGTCAGTAATTGATTTGAGCAACACTTGGGCATTTCTATTAAATTTCCCACGAGGATGGGCTGCGCGCACTGCCAACAGGGGGCGACGCTGAGGAGTCTTTTTGAGGAGTCAGTGGGCAGTGAGGTCGGCGAGGTCTGTCTGGTGGTGGGCAGAACAGAGCCAGCGCCGCAGCGTCAGGGGGGAAGAAGCAGAATGTGAGTGGGAGAGAGAAAGAGAGAAAAAACACTAAACAGAAGGTAAGGCTGAGTAGGGGGCCCTGAAAACGCGATGTGCTCCTAACCATGGAGCCTCTTGCATAAGCGCAGGTGTCAGCAGGTGCATGGGTGCTAATATGAAGTACATTGGCATCTGTGTGGGTATGCATGTGTGAGTTTTAGTCCCCGAGGACAGTTGGGCTCCCTCATTACCAACGGTTTCCTGCAGTCCAGCGATAATGAGGAGGCGCATCGTCGCTGTGGTGATCAAGGTCAAGGCTAGGCCAATGCACAAACGCTGTACGTTCACCGCAACTGGATACACCGATGGCGACATTTGTACCTGAGTAACAAAGGGGAAAAACCTGTGTGGGGAAAAGGGGCGGAGCTAAAGGATGAGAACAGTTTCATAAGAGGCGTGTGGGTGTGATGTTAAATCCCTGAGAAAGACAGGAAAGTGAAGAGAGAGAGTGAAAGAAAGAGAGACAGGTAAGCACCAGGTATAAGGAAAAAGACAATATTATGATGAGAGGATGAGGAGGTGTACAGGACGGAGAAGGCAGGATGGGAGGGGGGCAGTGAGGGAGGAGTAATTAAATGAAAAGAGCAAGACTTAGCTCCGTACTCTCATCCCTCAAGACCAGCCTGACACGGCTACAGTGAGCTAATGTCATAGCAACAGGGAGAAGGGGAGTCGGCTGGGTGCGGCAGGAAAAAGTGAAGGAGTGAGGAGAGCAGGTACAAAAGGAGGAGGAGAGGAAACAGGGATAAAAAGAGTGCAGAGTCAAGGACAGACATTGTGATGGGAAAGATATAAAGATATGGTAGAATGCAGTTGGAGCAGGAGAAAGGAGATGGACAGGTACTCAACACTCCCTTGTCCACTCATCCAAACTCTACCTGTGTTTACCAATGTCTATTTCTAATTATCCCTCCTGAATAATTCAGTAGACCATCAATAATTTAGCTTTAATTAGCAAAGACATACCAGACAGACTTAGGCCTACTTTAAAATAGATGGAGCAATAGTCAAACACAAGCAAACACAGTTTTCACAGAGTAAACATGGGCACAACTTACTCACCAGACTATATAGCATTACTTTGCCATTGCCAGTGTCTCTATGGTGATGATATGATTTACTTTGTGGATCAACTGTCCAAAATCTATTCTTCTACAAGTGCTTAGGGATTTATTCACACAAGGCCAGACAACAACCCGGGGGAGAGTAAAGATGACAGCTTTTCAAACTTATCTCTGTTGACTAAAAAAACTATCTGCTTGTCTCTGAGATGATCTTCGTCAGGTTGATCTGAGTGTAAGTTTTTTGATAGTTCCCAAAGATTGCATCTCTCTCTTTTCCCCTCTCACTTTTCATGTCTCTCTCTGTCTCTTTCTCTCCCCCCTACCATCCGTGCTGTAGAGCTGTAATTCAGAGCACTATAAAGGATTCCTACCTGCTCTGGGAGTCACGTAGTGGACTGTTGGCTGTGTGCGGTGTGTGTTGCAGCCCAAATAGAGTGAACACCAATAAGACATGGCTTGGGTCGATGGGCTCAGACTGTGCCTGCGCTGACAGCCGGCCCTGTTGTTCTCTTGATTGATCCATCCTCTGTTATGAGGCTGTGTGTGCCGCTGCATAAAGCACCAGCGCACTCACACACACTATTGGACTAGGCTATTGGAGCTATTTGTCAGCTTTTGTGTTCTTAATGCTCATATCCATTTGAAAACAAATACACCACAGCGATGTTTACACGTGTTTAAGACACCACATCAACAAAGAGACAAAGACAACTGTTATCATGGTGCATGTGTGTACAATAAAAGCACGGAAACAAAGTAAATGTAGCAGTATTTTTACTAACTATAAATACTCAAATGTCAGGATTCTCATGTCTCAAAACTACACAACAAACATGCATCATACTCATCTGGACACTCTGGCAGAGAAAGTAATAATAGTCACCACAAACACAGGTTTGACCTTAAGGGTGCTAAATAAGGGTCTCATTTTAACAGGTGACACAGAGACACACCGTACCAGTTTTACAATATCCCTGGTGAAAGTTGACCAGTGTAAAAAATAAGTTGGTAAAACAAAAGAGTGAGGCTATAGCAGAAGACCCAGTAGGATAGCACTAATGGTCAATGACATGTTAGCGCTTTGGCTAGGCCTAGCACAGGCACCTTCTCTGCTGAAATATTTAACAGACACACAGAAGGACGGTTGGGTTCAGATGAGGAGGAGCCACTCCTCTGAGCTCTGAGCTGCAGCCTGCAGTTCAAATGGACAGCACCACAGGAATTATGAGCATCTGTGACTTTTGGTTTAGTTTATTCATTTTGGCCTCAGAGTGTTGGACCGTCCCTTGTGTTTGTTCGGTTACTTAAAGCATGCTTTCTTAATTACTATGAAATTAAAATGGCTTTATTTGGTTTTAGTGCACATTGGAGCTTCAGGATAAGAAAACAAGTTAAGCACTTCAACTATAGCCTACAGCGTGACTTGCTCTGTCCTTTTTTTCCCAGCATGCTCTCTGTTTATCACTTAAAGGTTGTATGGAGGATTTTTTTTTGTTTCAAATTGTCAATGATAGCATTATAGAGATGCAGTAGCCTTGTAATTATGATGACCAAAAAAAAGAGAATAAAAATTCATCAACTCTGGATGTGGTGGGGCTAAACATTTGCCAATAGATAACGACACTGCCTCGTTATCTGTTAGCTGACAGGTTGCCAATCAATCTCCCTACGTTTCTAGCGTAACTGACTTGCCTGCGCGCCGCCGGTACGTGGTTTACGTACGCCTGTCACGCAGTCCACAGACGCAAGCCGCACAGACGCTGTTTACTCCACCAACGCAACAGTTCTTAGCGGCTTTTTTTGACCTATATCTTCCTCGCAGTTAGCACAGAGTTTGTTGCAATGGCAGACAAGAATCCAGGAGCAGTTAGCCGCAAAAGAAAGTCCGTTTTTGAGATTCGCTGAAAGAAGAAGACAAGAGGAAAAGCAGCGAAGCCAAACTAAGGTGATTCTTGAAGATTCATTCCAGCGATGGCGCAACTGAAGCAGACGCAGGGTCTAAAGACTGACGCACTGGTCCACAAATTACTCCTGGACAGGTCACTTCTGCTTATTATGAAAACGTACTTTATTTCCAAGAGCTAGTCAAACGTTTTTCAGGACACGAAAGCGATATCCTATGTCTGAAAACGTAATTTTCAATGCAAAGAAAGAGTCCGCTTGCTGCTGCGTGTTGTAGCTAGTTCATTCGCACTGAATCTCCACGCAACCTTCTCTGCACCCCTTTCCTGCTCCTCTCCCCGCTGCCCGATCCGCTCTTCCCCCTGCTCCTCACTTCTCCGGGCATCGAATCTCCACGCACCGCTCCCCTCTCCTCTCTCCTCTCTCCTCTCCCTGCTCCGCTCTTCTCCCTGCTCCTCACTTCTCGTCCGCGCACGAAATGTCCGCGCACCCCCTCCCCCCGCTCCTCACTTCTCCGTCTTGCCTAACCAACACTGTAGTTAGTTGTTTACAAGTCATGTGCAGCGCATCGGCTGTAAACAAACCTGTTTCTGCCGTAAGGAGGAGGCGGGAGAAGGCGTTTCTACGTAGGGAGCTGTAGGGGAGGGGGGGTGGTTTCACGCATGCGCAACATTTGAAAAAGGACAAACAGTCGCTGGATTTCTCGTTCCTTGGAAAATCCTCTATACAACCTTTAAACAGTAAATCAAAAAAAGAAGCTTTAGGAACAGAGACTCTGACACACTTCTGTTGCTCACTGGAAATCACTCGCTGACTCAATAAATGCAAATACACATTTTGGTTTCAATTGAGTTTATGAGTTAAAGAGCTGACCAGCTTTAGGCATGTGAACAGGGAAAATAAAAATATGCAAATATTTAGTTTGATAATCTATGCAGCTTTGGTTTACCTTATATTGTTTACAAGTGTGACACCATTTCAAAAGCAACATCTCATCTTTGGTCATAAGCTGATGATGTTCACGACAACAGAGCCCTATCAACTTTGTTTTTCACATGCAAGACTGCACTGCCATCCTCTGTTTGGGAGAGACGAATGTGTGCGTGTGTCTGTGTGTGTGTGTGTGTGTGTGTGTGTGTGTATGTGTCTGGGTGTGTCTGTGTGTATGTGTGCGTCTGCTTGTGTCTCTGGGTGGGTGTGTGAAAGTGAAAGTGCAAAAACTCCTCTCTGGGTTTTCTCTGAGGCTTGTCATCTTAAAAGACGGGGGTCAAACCAACAGACACCTGCCACAGGATAACTTAGCTCCTGCTGTCATGACAACGTAAAACAAATAGGAGGGAGACTGTGCGGCACATCTTCATAATGGGAGCTTTAGTTTCTTTGTATAAAAAACACATAGGACCCCAAGCCGTCACACTGATAATTGATTCAGCATTAGTGTTTCACTGAGGAAAAAGGGCTGGGCTCTAGACCAAGGCTGTAGACAATCAAAAATACAAAAACACAAGTAGTTATTTCTCATACATAATTGTATGTATTTATGCAATGTCAATGTCATGCAATGTCAGTACTAGAACGTGAAAGCCAGGGGAGCGTCACATTCATTATTTTTTATTAAATGAAAATGTTCTTTATATTTCGCTTTTTTAGGGGTGGAGGTGTCCCTGAAGTATTGCAAAAGTTAAGTATTGTATGAGATTTTGCTAAATTACATCAGTGTTGTAAAAACCAATCATAAATTTATATAAATATAGTAACCAAGGCAGCGGTCCCTCCAGGAGAACCAGGAATAATCCTTAAACATGACGCTGGCTGATGGCGCTCCTAATGACAAGTTATGTTTTCAGGCAAAAGCTGCATGAGCTGGAGGTCCATTATCTGTCTCCCCACTGGCCTCCCTCTCCCGCGCTGCTTCCCCCTCCTGTTCCCTCACTCACTTTTCTTTTTAATTACCTGATGTCTCCTGTTCTGCAGCAGACGCCAATAGAAATGCAGCGGAGCGTCTGTGTACATCTGATCTCTGATCTTTCCCAGTCTGTGTGGACACATCCGAGAGAGAGAGAGCTCTGTGAATCATCCGCCTAGACACAACTCTACTGTCTGTGAATAACATGACCACCATTCACTTGAGCCAATCACACACACTACATGTAAATACACTGTGAGGAGACAGAAACAACAGGCTCATCAAGAGTACAAAGTGACATGACAATTCAGAGATACAGTAGTTTTTATCTGGTCATTTGTCTGAAACTTATTCTCTAAATCTTGACATATCTGGTATTTGAAAAGCTGAAAGTACTTCAAAAGTTTTCCTGACATGATTATGTTTAACTATTGGCTTGGTCAAGGTCTCTTGAAGCTTTGTGGACTGAGGTCACCTTAACCCAAGGCATTGCCTGGTGCCCACTGCTTTGAGGGAGTAACAAGTACCCTGGATACAAAAAGAAAACATCATTTATTTATGATCAAGTAAATCATGCAAGCTGCAAAGACTAAAGTAATCTGATTTTGACTAAATATACAGTATTCAATTCATTGTGTTTAATTATGACTGATTAATTGATTTTTATGCAAGATCAAGTCCTGTCTAATTGCTATGGTCATTTTAATCTAGAGGAGAAAAGTCAGTCCTGTCATTGAAAGCAGTAAAGTTCAGACTTTAGAGGAATAAATTGGGCAATTTTTGTTTTGTTTCACTGAATAAACGTTAAGTATAATATTGTTCTTGCAAAAAAAATAAAAAATAGGAAATAGGAAAAAAAAAATAGTTATTATGCTTTCTTTTTTACCAAATTGCCTAGCCCTATGTTAAATAATCTAGTACTATATTTCCCAGATCCCAGCAGGACACCTGGTTCATCCTCCTGTTCCTGTCTTTCCTGTGAGCCCTCTTTGTGATGTGTGCTTGTTTTTCTCTGTGCCAAGTTTAGGGTTTCCCATCTGCAGCGTGGATCCAGAGCAGAGAGGAGCTTGTTAAACTTCAAACTCATCACAGTCTCCTATGGCCCGGGCAGAGCAGCAGAGATGGATACAGGACAGGAAGCCCGGCCTGGCACTCACTCAAATGCCCTGCTTTCTCTGGTTATCAATGACAAGGAGTCTTTTATCTACTGTTTGGATTGGGGAAAAAGAAAGTGTTTCCTTGATAAAATAAACTAAATTGTTTACAATAACAGATCATTTACACTTTCTTTGGTTGAAAAAAAAAAGTATTCTAGTGTAATTTGCAGTAATGGGCTCTCGCTGCAGAAAAGGTTCTTGAAAACACATTTAAAGGTTCATCTGATAATAGCAGAGCACCGCAGTCTCAAACTGTTCACATTTCACAGACTTCATAGAGCTTTTATGTGGAGCTGCACTGGACAAAATCAATTCTCCGAGTGCTTCCACTACATCAGATATAACACTATAGAAATACAGGAATAATGTGACAGAGAAGACCTGTGAGAGGTGTTTACATGTATGTGATACTGTACATGTGAAGGACAAACACCCTGGGCTTTTCTATACTGCTTTTGCATCAATAGTCACAGATAAGCTTTGAAATAGTAATAATGCTCAGAATTATTATGAACACGTGTTCCACATAATAAAGGTTTGAAACTACTAGAAGACTAGGGTTGTAAAAGAAATTACTATCCACATATTATTTGATACTAAAACTAATAAAAACTAGATACTCATTTGAACAGTCAAGTATTACTATTGAAAATTTAAGAATTATTCATAGGACTAAGATGAACCTTTCCTGAGTACTTTAAGAATGGCAGTATACGAACACAAGATATAAAGATAATCGGGATGTAAGAATAACTGTAATATTGTGATATCGTATTGTCTTACAATAATATCGTGGGCCATCACAAAACATCAAATCCAAATTCCTTATTGTTATGGTGCAGCAACATGTAAGAACAGAGAGAACTCCATATACCATGATCCTTTGCTCCGTTTCAGTCCAATCTGGATGACGCAACAACTGTTATTAAGTATTTTTACATGTTAATTATTCTGATTATGACAGAAAAGTAGCATATTCATACTTTTATTAGCCTCCACAAAATATTGCAATAAATATCGTACTGTGAAATGCAAATTATGAAAACACCGTATTGAGATATTTGGATATCATTACATCCCTAAAACATACACTTTTATTATCATTGTGGTATCAAAATCATTGTCGAGCATTGAGTATTTTCCATAATATCATGTGTTTGAAATTTCAGTATTGTGATAACATTTCTGCAAACAGACACAAATACGTGGCTTTCTCACTCAAGAAACAAGCTTTCCTACGCCATGCTCCTTTGTCACTTTGATCGATATGAGACAGAGACTCTTAAAACTGTAGGTGGGCGCAAACACAAACATCATATTCGTCCTCTTGTACCAGGCCCTCTCTGCCCCGAGTCTTTCAGCCGTCCAGCACAGATACAAACTGGCAGGTTCGCTGGAGGTCAACTCGCCTTTATGCCAGAAAACCTTGTTGAAGGCCACCCACTGAATAGCAGTCATAACAGCTCGCACAGCTACAGGACGACACAGGAGAGGAGGGCCAAGATATCTCTGTGAACCCCCACGCTACAACATTCATCAGCTAAAAATCTATCCATGCCAAGGAAATGCGTCGAGAGGTGTCAAGGAAAACATATTGGAAAAGCTAGCAGTAGCCGTCTGCATTTAAATTCAAAAGGATAAACTAATGTAATAATAGTACAATGTTTTTCAATGGGGCATGTGGAATGAAGGGCACCGAAAGGACGGATTTACAGAGAAGAAAAGCGGCACAGTAAAGGTATTCATGAAACAGCAGCGCAGTATTTAACCGGTTGTCATGGTGCCGCAGAGGTCAGGGGTCAGGGATATGTGTGGTTTGGCAGTTAAGTGAGTCCCACCATTTATGTCAGGCTCACAGGATCATCACCTGCATCAGCATATTTGAATAACAGAAAAACGGCTCCTTCTGAGATGGCTATGAAAGCATGTCTTCATATTGTATATAGACTCATGTTAAAGGTCCTATCTAACACAAAATAGACTCAAACAAAAGTTGTGATTTGTTTCATTCACACGTGTTTAAGAAACCCTTTTTTTATTAATCTATCTATATCCCCCAAGCTCAAAATGATGTCATGAAGTGGTGTTTTTTTAAGTTAACAAGTTAGCTACCATTTACCTTTAGTTCAGCAGATTGGCAGTTCCAGGACAGCATTAAGTCAAATGATTCTAGTTAAGTTTAAGACTTTAAAAACCAACTTCCTATATTACCACATAACATCACATGGTGGAACAGTGTGTTTTGCATTTGAGAGACGAACTTGTGCAAGGTTTGTGTGTTAAATATGTATAAATGAAACAAACATCCAAGGATGTTTGCGATGAGGAAACAACGTGGTAACATCGATAAGACAATAGTCTAATATGGGCCCTGGAGAGAGTTTTGTGCAGTTATTTATTTATTTATTTAAATTATGTAAATATTTTGCAACAGAAAAAATACATGCAAGGGCAAACTCAAGTGTGTTATTTTTCTAAAACAATGAAATATGAAAAATGACAGATCATGTAATGCTTAAGTGAAAACAATTAAGTATGCAAAAAATAATAACAGGAAATGGACCTTCTGCAACCGTTGATGCTGATTTAATAGGAATAGGGCCTAAATTCAGATTCAGATACAGTGTTTCCCACAAGATAATACCGAGTCTATGGGGACACAAGCAATCCATATTTGAATCGATTTTATTCAATACAATCTATGGAAAATAAATGACTTTTTGCCTTCTCTCAAGCGATAAACTCTGTTCCACCTTGTGATGTCATGCGGGAAGTGTTTTACAAAAATCATTTGGATGATTTTTGGCCTGGAATTGTCTCTACTAAACAAAAGGTAAAAGTTAGCAGTTGGATTAATAATAAAGAAGAAGCAGCTTGGATGAGCTGTGAAACATGTTCAACCAAACCAACTTTTGTCCAGTCGACAAACTGAATGTTTTCCTCGCCATGGACTGAGGGATTCTTCACACATTAATAATAAAGAGTTACTCAAATGTGTGAATGAAGCAAAACACAACTCCAGGTATGTGCTTATAACATTATAACATGTAATATAGGGCTTTTAAATAGACTTACTTACTTACTTACTTACTTCTATTCTTTTTAAACTCTGAGGGCAAAGGTTAGGGGGACTATAGTCTCTTTTATTAGGAAACACTGAGATAGTATATTTACACAGTTTTCTTCTCAATACTGCAATTTTAAGCAATACTGACACTTTTATATTTGCATGTTTTGTTTGGCTGACCTGACATGAACCTCAGTGAGTGGTTATCATCATATTGTTTAGACACTTGTCAAGAACAAGAATGTAAAGTATGTGTGTACTTCTGTTGAAAACTATTAACATTAGCGTAGTTAAGATGCCATTACTAACAAGCTACTCTCCTCTCTCAGTCTCAGGTGGATTTCCTCACATTTGAACACAGAGCCAGTCTTGTCCAATGTGTCACTTCAAAGACACACAGCACACACTTTCACATACAAATACATAACTGCCATGGCGGAGGAAAAACTGCAGAGAAAATGAGAAGAGCCTGGATGGTGTAGAGTTGTAGTAATTAAATCCTGTGATTAGGTTAAATATTTGGTTGTGATAAATTTGGAAGGCCCTGTTATGATCAGTTTATGTCTGAGGACAGTTAGGGTATATAAGCTATAACTCTCTTGGTAGCTGACCCCTTGTGGCAGAAGTTAGAAATGTTGGACCTATACTAGTACAATGAATAAAAGCTTTACAATCTTCCAGAATCCAGTGATCTTTGACCTTTAAATGAAGATATTAACTTTTGTCTGCTATAGCCTACAGTTATATGACAGCCATGGATAATTATGTTAACTGTGAATGTGATTTCTATCTGCTACTTTAGGGTGCTTTTTTAAAATTTGTGTCAAAATTGTTATGAAATACTGGTTAATGTTATGTGAATCATCGTATAAGAAAATAAAATTGGTGAACAAATAAGTAAATAGCAGTTTGAATTGCCAAAGCAATAGATTCTTGAATGCAGGAAAATAAGGATTACTCAAAAAATCCTAAAAACAAAACATGAATCACTCTAAATATAACCTTGAGTTAAATGAGAAGTCATAACTATAGTAACATGGTTCAAAGCTATTAAAAGTGGATTTTGATTAACAGGTCCCTTTTAAAGGACTGTTCAGAAACTAACTCTATTTTCCTCCCATAATATGACCACCAAATGACAACACAAGGGAACTCTTTGTTTAAACATCAACAAGAAAAACAAGATGGCTGCCAGCTCAGGCTCACTTTCTATGCCCTGCCTGATGTTCTTCACACTGCAGTCCTGTCTTATGTGCGCTACTAGACTGTTGTTGTAAGAGAGTGCTAGCTGCAGCATATTCCTAATGTCCTGATGAAGGCATCTCGGGCCAGGCTAGCTTCAGACAGACAGTGTGCATGCTCGACAGATGACTGAACATCGCTGGCCCCAACCTCAACCCTCTCAGGGAAGCTCCAGCTCCAACCCCACCCCTCTCAGAGAAGCTCCAGCTCCACCCTCACCCCTCTCAGTGAAGCTCCAGCTCCTCTGCTCCATGGGCCCTGGCCTCAGATAACTCGTCTGGGATTGTGCAGTGTGCGGAGCAAGCGTGTGTGATTAAGCACACTTGCCTAAATAACCTCAGCTCCTCTCATTGGTATGCACTGTCCAACATGCCCAGGTCATAAAAGAAATGCCAAAAAGACCATATTTAGAGGTTAATAATACAAAATACAATACAAAAATGTAATATTAAATTGCTAACAAATACACAGTTTTTATCTCAGAATCACGTTGGAACAGGACAAAGCCAGAAAAGAAATGTACTTCATTTTATTCAAATTTTTCCATTCAGGGACAGAGCAGCAAACCAGTTGTTAAGTGTTGCACACTTTCCATGTCTTGCTATGTCAGCAGTGAAGACAAAAAGGAGCTGAGCAGAATTAAAGAAAGCAGTAATGTTGTGAGAATTAGATTCAAATTGACTCAAATAATCAATTAAATTCATTAAGAGCAAAGGAGTGCATCATTTACATTACCATTGCTCCAAATGCTAATTTCTGTAGCCTATAGTTTATCTTATTATCCACAGCTATTAGCTAATATAGGGCTGGTGGGAGCTTGGGGCGGAGCTGTGGGCTCCAATGTTACTGTGGATGTACAATATACAATAGTGTTGATGAAGCATAATTATGTGCCCATAAATCACACAGTGAGGGACCTGTCCTGGTTCTGGCCTGTACCTACAGGAGACACAGGGGGTTGAGGTTTACCCCTGGGCTTTAGGCAGTGGCCCATGGATGGGGCAAATGCAGATTGGCAGCTGTCAATCATATATCGGCTACAGTATTAACAATGGAAATGGTCCATCTATAAACATGTACACATGGTCACGTGTCTTTAATTTCTTTCTTTTAGATAATTTTTATATATTTAATTTTATCCAAGGACAACAAAGGGACAACTAAGTATATATATATATATATATATATATATATATATATATATATATATACATATACATATACATATGGGTTTTTTTTTTTTTCTGTGAGCATTATTGAGTGTTTATATTATGGTATCTGCATTGTTTAAACACAACAAAGAGTTTGTGAGTATTGTATTGTATTCTGTACTGTCACATAATTGTCCCATATCAGCCTCTGTCCACATCTCACTCAAACAATGAGTGTCCTGGTCAAACCCCAGACCCTCTCCTCTCAAACACACCCACACATGTATACACTCACACACATGCACACACACCCCCCGCACACACACACACACACACACACACACACACACACAGATCCACGTGCTGTGCTTTCACATCAGGCACCGGCACCGCCCCCCCAGTCGGCTGCAGCATATCTCCACCAACATCACCAAGGTTACCAGCGGTCGCCATGGGATACCACGGAGGGGCGCGGATCCAGATGCCATGCAAAGGTGTGGCCTCTATCTTTTTAGTCCATCACTGTATCTGAACATCCAGAACTGAATCTGGGAATCACAGTAATTGTAAGGATAAAAACAGAATGGTTGTAAGATTTAGGGTGGAACTGAGACAACTGCTTAATGCTACTCTAGTGGTCTTGTGTTATATTTAGGGGTGTCAAATTATCACGTTAATTGTGATTAATTAATTACAGTCATATTTATTTATATTTACGTTATGTTTTTTAATTGCGTTAATCTCATTTTTAATCTCTAACTTTGCTGTTTCTGTATGTGAGTTGCTTTATAATAAAATCAGTTTTTATGTGTTGTTGGGACAACACACACACAAAAAAAAACACATTTATAAATTTTTTTTATTTCAGTAATTCCACTCATTGCCGGAAACCCACACAAAACGAGCGCAGTAAGAGCGATGTAAACGTCATGTTAACGTTGGCGGCGTCAGTCGCACATTGGACGAGGTCGAAGAGCCAGTAGAACAGAGTCAGCAGTGCACAGGTAAAAACACATTCGTGTCTTGGAAATTATTCTCCCGACGTGAAATATAAAAGAAAATAACAAATATAAAATCGCCTACAACTTAAATGTCACTGGTGAAAACAACCTGCATAGGCTCATGATGTCTGCACTACTGTCCTATATTGACCTGCCACATGAGGGGACACGCACACAAACACACACAAACACACACACACAAACACACACAAACACAAACACACACAAACAAACACACACCTTCATCATCGTCATTAACCTGAGAACGTGCGGACCACGTTTCATTCCGTAGTTACTGCGCGGACAAGTGCGCCGCGTACGTTTTCTCGCGTACGCTGCGTAAACCGCGCTTCCTCCTGTGCGCCTCTAAACCAGAACTAACACCAAGACTAAAACCGGGACTAACCCAGTCCAGGACTAAACCAGGACTAAACCAGGTCTAAACCAGGACTAAACCAGGACTAAACCAGAACTAAAACCAGGTCTAAACCAGGTCAAAACTAGGACTAAACCAGGACTAAACCAGAACTAAAACCAGAACTAAAACCAGGTCTAAACCAGGACTAAACCAGGACTAAACCAGAACTAAAACCAGAACTAAAACCAGGTCTAAACCAGGACTAAACCAGAACTAAAACCAGGACTAAACCAGGACTAACACCAGGACTAAAACCAGGTCTAAACCAGGACTAAACCAGGACTAAACCAGAACTAACACCAGGACTAAAACCAGGACTAACCCATTCCAGGACTAAACTAGGACTAAAGTAGGACTAAACCAGGACTAAAACCAGGACTAAAACCAATGATCTCATATATAAAGCATTTCTCTATCAATAATATTTTTAATATGGTTAAGGAAAGACTGGGCTTTTTATTGTCTTTAAGTAGACAAAAGTTATTATATTCAGATTTCCTCGTCTTTGCTTCTTTACAGCAAACAGTTTCTTATTCATGGAGACTTGGGCTCAACAGCCAATTTGAAGAGAACAAACAAGAACAACATTTGCAGGATGTGGCCGCTACATTCATGTAATTTTAAAAAGCATGACAATATCAAGTAATCCAAAGTATTCAAATTATGTTACTCACTTTAAGTAATTAAATGGATTAAGTTACAAACTACATTTTGAGATATGTAATCTGTAATCTGTAGGGGAATACATTTTAAAAGTAACCTTGCCAACACTGCAGATTAGTAACAGTAATAATAATGATGATACTGTGGAATGTAAGTGACTGCATCTGTTAAAGTTTGTTAAACAAGAAATGACTTTATAAAGTCACTTTTTTTTGTTCTATATCAGTCTTTTGATCTGCCACAATAATGTAATAATGAATTTAAATGAAAATACCTCAAATTGAAGGCTTTTCTCAGCAATTTTTAGGTGAGATTAAAATGAGATTAATTAGATTAATTAATTACAGATCATAATTAATTAATCTCTAATTTTTTTTAATTGCATGACAGCACTAGTTATATTTACCCTAAACCTCTTTAAACTTACCAAAAAGTTTAACATGTGCTACCAGACAGAGTGCTCTTTGCTTCTTTGTTCTATCTTTGTTCTTATGTTACAATTATTGATGATTATTGACACCGTTATTTCATTAACAGCATCTAATCAATCACCTAGTATCAGCTTTCTGAATGATAAAATAACAATAATAATAAAAAAAATATATATATAATAAATAATAATAAATAATAATAATAATAATAATAATAGTGTTTTCTACCATGACGTTAAGCGCTTTTAATACTTGAGTAAAAAAATTTGTCTGGGGAGAAAAAGAGAACATTAAAATAGCTAAATAGTCTTACTGATTTTCACTTACTGGATAAAATGAAAAAGGGGACCTTAAAATCACATAAACAAATCTGTAGTAGTTTACTTTTACTTTACTATAATGCCTGTAAGGTCTGTCAACATCAGTCAAAGCCACAACTTTTATTATGAATGAGAATTATGAGTTTTTGATGACTTATTATGACCTTAAACTCATTTTACCACATCTGTAGCTGGCAGAGATCTCACATACATCTCAAGTGTGTCAGTGAAATGTGCTGAACCCTTGAGTAGATATGTCCATTACATGCATGTTGTTCTAAACTGAGGTGGTTAGTCAGTATGAGAGGCTTGGATTCGTCGCTTTAAGGACCTGAGATAAAAAATTGGTGTTTCCATGACAAAGAGGGGCCTCCGCCAGCATCACGCAGCCCAAGCACTCACTTACAAATTGAGAGAGAATATTCCCCGGCATGCTCCAAGCTTCACTCCTCGTCTGGAGAGGAGTGTGTGAGACAGAGAGAAGAAAGGCTTCTGCAGGTAACACAACAAATATTTTGGTCCATCCAACAGTTCAGGATGATAAATAGTGAAACGCCTGACCTAGACTGGAGTTTGAGTCGATATCTGGGCGTGGTGAGTAAACGAAACAAAGGCTAATAAATTGTAATGTATTCATCGTTCATGTTACGTGCCTCATCTGAGGTCATCCCAGCCCCCACCTGCCCAAAGCTGCCTTATTAAAAGAATCTCAGCATATCCATTTAAATGCATTATTTAAGACAATTATTACTATAAAAGCTAATAATTTATAAGAGCATACATTTTGCATCAGTACTGGTTATGCCTGGTTATCCTGGTTATTAAAATAATACTATCAAAGTCAATAATCCACAGAACGGTTTTCAATAATAGATTACTGTTCAATTACGAATGACTTATTGACAGACAGAGAGATTTAAGCTTGATAAGAATATGAAAGGCCTCAATATTTCAACCCTAATAATGTATTTCAATGATATTTCCAGTGAGTGCTAACAGTGTAGGTGTAGCACTACAAAAACACAGTATTTGAAGTAACTGTCAGTATTTCATTAACTGCACATGCCCAGAGGAGGAGTACAGCCAGAGGATGCAGCCCTAGGCGAGTGTGAATACATCCATGACTATATGGTGTATGGCATACATTTGTGAGTGCCAATTAATCCACTGACACATCTACACAGCATCTCCAGCTCGACATCTGATGCTTGGGATTTTGTTAATTCAACACCTCATCCGAGACTCAGAACCCTGTGTCTTCTCTTCTTCAACATTATTCACTTTAACACGTGTAAATAACAGATCGCATTTACGTACATGATGATTAGACTAGGCTCCTGAGAGAGAGAGAGAAAGAAAGAAAGAAAGAAAGAGAGAGAGCCCACATGTGCAGCAGCAAAAGCCGAGGTGAGCTATCAGGCATGACAATCACAGGGGAATCCCACCACTTTCAAACAAATAAATATGTGTTTGTGCTGGCGTAAACACAGCGTACACACACACAAGCCGCACATGCGCACTCCCCCTCCCCTAGACCCAACACTGGAGCCAGCAATTCACACCTGTCTGAGCCACAGCACAGATTTCATCCACAGGGAAACACCAAGCTCCTCTATTGGCCCCAATTACAGAGGCCTCCAAACCCATTCTACACAATCGCACTGTCTGCTAGCAAATCAGGTCGTTTTGAATCTCCACTCCTCAGGAAAAGCCACTCAAACCATCATTTACCAAAAAAGTGCCCTACGCTCTCAGGCAAAAGGGCTTCTTGCTCGGAGACGCCACACACATTATTCTTTCTCATGTAATACTTCACCTCTGATCAAGTGGACACCTTAATCCTGACAGCCCACAAGCCCACAAGTGTTTGCAATCACTACCTGTTTGCTAGTGTGGTTCTTATGCAGGCCTCTTCTATTGGCATTATACATCACAGCGCTTCTCCAGTGAATGGTTGTGTCAAAAAGCCTGCCTCCAATTCTGCCATCTCTCATAGTTTCCTCCCCTAACCAAATTACCCACAAGCCCCTGCTCTCCGCCCCCTCCTTCTGGAGATATGGAGAAATGAGCTTCACCAAGTATGGAGTTCAGCCACATGTGGAGGACATAATAACAATAATAATAATAATAGAAAAACAGAAGTCAACAAAACATCAATAATGTACAGGGCTAAAATCAACAATGGATTCCATTATAAAAGACAGCTAACTTATTTTTTTTATTATTAATCTAAGAAAACTACACCAGCTGTTTTCCAAAAGTTTAAGTATGGCAAAATTTAATATGATGACTATAAATACATCCATAAATGGCGCATGTATGGTGTAAGTGATTTCAGATAAGGAATGATAATCACATATTTTAGTATCCTAATAGGAATTTAATTTGGCAATTCATCAAAAATGTGCCAAAACATATTAGTTGAGGTATCAGGCAAGTGTGAAAGGATACAAAATTATCCATAAAAGTGGAGAAAATCCACCATACAAATAATAACAATAACTATTCAAATATAAATGTCAATATTAAAATAAATACATTCAAATTAATCATAAGCATTAAGCAAGCATTTTCAAAATAACAGCCACAGCATAATTAGGTCGATATATAACCCACCTTTTTTTCAGGTAAGTCAAATAGCTAGTTATCAGGACAAGCCTAAAACCGCCACTAATCTAAAACCATGTCAGTTTTAGATGTGACCCTCCCCTCAGCCCTGGGTTAGCCGGCTGTGTGGTCTTCCCCATGCAGAGACGCTAACATGATAAACTGGAGCTGGTCATTATTCACAGGTAGAGTCAGGCAGCAACAGCTTGTGACTCAGTCGGGGCAATGACCTCCACCATGTGCCCCAGGAAAAGACACAGGGAGGACAAAGAGGGGAAGATGGATGCAACAGACAAGGGACAAAACATGCAACTAAAATAAAAGTGGAGTGTTGCAAGAATGAAGCAAATATTAGCCAAAGGGGGCCTGCTTGAGGTGGAGAAACCACTTTATGTTCACTTGTGTTGTTTTAGTTGTAAATATGTGGAAGTGGCAGTTGTAACACTAGTACAAGACTACTACAGTGTGTGTGACTAATACAGAATCCCACGAAACATTTGGAAGAAAAGACCATTTTAGAAGCAAATGCGTTGAGTCATACTACTACAACACTATGAAAAACTAACATTTGTATCCCAGAAATAGAGAAGTGGGTTTGGAGATGTGTAACAGGGTTTGACTTATTACTTACATTTTTATAAAAAACAAATCTTTATAAATGGGCCAAAAAAAACAATATTTCTGCTCCCTCTTCAGTTTAAGAGAACGAACAGCTTTAATGGCCTTATCTGGAGTGACCCTGAGCCATGCACTGGAAAACTGTATTATCTTTGTTCAAAACAACAACACCATTTCTGAACAAAATGGGTCAAAATGCATTTAGATAAGCTGTTTTGATTATTCTAAATCAGAAAATACCTGAATCCTCCAGTTATCTACATAAAAACAGAAGAATGAGATGTGCAGCTTTTGAGTTTATGTTTGAAAAGTAATGTAAAATATTTGAGAGTATTTATTTGAGAAATAAATTACCAATAACCAGCCCGTGTTTACTGTAATACTGAAAGTTCATTGTGACTGTCAAAGAAAACAATACAATTTAGTCTAAAAGATCAAATACTAGTTTTGATTTAAAGGGCAATACAAAGATGCAAGGCCCTATCCACTAAAATCATATGCATTTAGTGGCACAAAAGAGAAATAATCCAAATATAAATTGCCTGTAAGGTTTTTATTTTAGGCTTGTCTGAAGTTGTTTAGAACTACTGTTTTACAGCATTTTATTTGTCCAAGTGTTTATGATTAGTCTCTCCTTATCAACCCACCATCAATAATCAACCAACTAGTGTCTGAATAACAGAAGAGGTTAAGATGACATGGAGATACACACACACACACACACAATCCTTTAAACACACAAATGCTGAAGGAAGTGGAAGTGGACAAGAGGCAGACATACCTGATGAGCTAAGAGAAAGCATAGAACAGACAAGGAGGAGAGGAGAGAAGCAGGAAGGAGGAAAAGAGGAGAGCAGGAGAGGAGGTGGAGGAGGAGGAGGAGAGGAGGAAGTGAGGAAGAGGAGGGGAGGAGGAAGGGAGGAGGAAGAGAAGAGGAAGGGAGGAGGAAGAGAGGAGGAGAGAAGGAGGAGAGGAGGAGGAGGCTTCACGCTGTCATGCACCGGCAAAAAGGACAGAGAGGAGCACCCTGTCACAGCGCATCAGAGTCAGACAGCCACACCCGCCTCGTGCCCCAAGACGAGCCGACCAACGACAACTAGAGCAGAAAGGGAAAGGAGGATCCCGCTGGCCTCCACTACAGACTACAGCTCTGTGAAGTAAGAAAGACACTGGCAACTACAGCAAAAATCATCAGATAAATATATGAATTTATGACAGGATTTCACAGGGAGTAATCTACTCGAAACTGACTGTTTACAACAGTTTTCTAAGATAAAATATTGGCAGCATCCAAATTATGCAGCACAAAAACAGGATTTGATATTTTAAGATCTATCTGCAAAGACGCATGACATTCAACTATTAAGCCATCGGGTTGCAGCGATCTGACCTGTCATACAATTTAAATCTGTCATTTTAAGTCCAATCAGATTCAGTTAATCAATAATTGTGATCACACCAGTTACAATATAGTCGTAAGCCATATTATAATTCATTATTTAAATCTGACCTATAGTCCAAAACTGTAAAGTGCAAAGTGTTTTTGTCTGCTGGTCATTAAGGTGAATTATGAATTTCATTGTTATTTGGTCATATTGTCAATATTGTCAATAAATTGTGATCTTTCTTCTCAGAAAAATCACACCACAAATCAATGCAACACCTTCAGCATTAGCTTCAAAATACCTTATAGGTCCCAGTTGAATATTACAGGAAATACAAGAGAATTAATATGTAATATTGTTTTTGGCATTGCCAACTGGTTTTTATTGAGTATTCTCTTAAGACAGAGTGAGGTGTGGCAAATAAACACACATTGGCCTGATTTTTATTTATTTTTTTAGATTCAAACGGAGACAATATACTGAAGTTATTTCCAGAAGTATTCCCAGTAGTTTCTGATTTGAAGTCTGCATGGAGATTCCCACAGAGGTTCCACGCTCTGGGCTCAGTGCGTGTGTGTCAAAAGGTGGGCGTGCACTGGATAGGCTGTGAGAGGATTAGAAATGAAGTGTGGCAGTGGAGCACAAGCCGACAATGAGCGGCGTATCCATGGCATGTTTGTGTGAGTGTCAGTGCCTGCAGGAGAGGGGCTGGGGATTATCCCGAGAGAGAAAAACCATCTTCCTCCTTTGAGCTGAGAGTGGAGCTGTCAGTCATGGCTGCTGTGGATGTGTGCCACAGGACTCCAGTGGATCCACCACACACATTCAACATCAGGACGCAAATAAGATCATGTGTGATCCAACTGATAAGGCTGAGTGCACAGAATAAAGACTACAATTAAGACATGAGCTACACTCACAGCACAAGCACCGTACTGAAAGTGTCTGAATAGAACCGCTTTATGGCAGATACCATCATGACACTTAAGATAAGGTGAATAAAACAAATTGTGCAAAAGAATGAACTAACATGCTTTGTGCTGATTGTAGGGGTGGGCAAAATGTAATTAGGGATAAGGGATATATTGGTTCCCGAACAGGTATCGGCTGATATTGAAAATGATAATTTAACAATGTACCAGTCAATATTGATATTCAATATCAATATTCTCTGTGGGCCCTTTATGAACAAACTAACAGTCAAAATGGAAATACAAGAGTGTTATATGGCTCTATGTTTATACATGTAATAAATTATTTTATGTCCCAGTTTAAGACATTTGTGATCTTTACTTAAAATTTGTGGGCCGTACTATGGATTTAAAAGCTAAATATTGGTATCAGCAAATATTGGTTATCGGCCACAGCAGCAGGCTAAATATTGAATATCAGTCTCAGATCAAATACTCAATATTGCTGCCCATCCATAAAATGTAATACCACAATTTGCTTGAACCTAGATTACGATTTGGATTTCATCACGATGCATATGTCATTTAGAACCATGTACAAAGGAAAATGTATCTTGACTGAGCAGTGAGCATTTAACACAAAAGCAATGAGTCACAATATGATGATCTGGTGGTGGAAATTCCAAAGTGAATTGCTAATATATGACCAAAGTTGGAAAAAATTGTAAAAGTGATTGGGAAAGAATAGAGTGGCAAAAACACTTGAGGTTCTATTTTTTTTTTTCAAAATAAGGACATTTTTTTGTGATGCACTTCTGCAGACTGGGACTGGGAGTCTCAGCGGGTCCCTGGAACAAGCAAGGGAGATTAAAGAGAAATGGTTTAGCCTCACTACAATGATTGCATGAGTCAAACCAAACCAAAGAATGACTTGAAAAGATGCTGCTTTCATTATTGCCATGAACACCTTCCTTTGGGTTTAACAGTTTGTAACACTCAATGATTCTGGTGACAGTGCTATCTGCAGTTGTCATAATGTTATGGTTGATCACTGCATAATGATCCTGCGGGGCAGCATGCTTTCCCGTCGAGTCGTAAACAACTTCCTATGAAGATGGGTTACACTTATCGATTCTGTACTTCTTACTGGTGAGGTCAAAGGTCATGGCTGTTTCATAATTGTACCTTGCTGCTGCAGAGGACTCGTGCTCAAGGACGAGAGCAGTAGAAAAGATGAAGATGCAGCTTGTGTCCCTGATTCAGAGCTAACAAACTGTACTGCACACACTGCACACCACTCTTCAATCTCACTGTGTGTTGTATGCGGACAAGGTCATCTGAAAGTCTCCATTACATCTTGGCGAACAGGATTATATAATTGCAGTCAGTATCCAAAGCTTCTTTTGTACACTCTGGCAGATGATCAGTCACAGTGATCAAAGCACTAGATGTGTTTCTTTGTTTCTGCTGCTTCACTCCAGCCCACACACAGCCAGTTATTAGAATACAATATATTATTATATAATATATTACATATGCTGGTACACTAACAATTCTCACCGCACTTGTGCTCTGGCAAAAATCCCAAATATAAAACACTGTAACAGGAAAAGTGATTATTTTCTGCTTTTCTCTTGGACAAAACAAAAACAGGCCGTCTTAGTAAGATGAGGGAGTGTGAATTTCTGTAGTGAGGTGTGATTCTTGCCGCTTAAGCTCTCCTGCTGCCTGCACAGGGAGAGAAGTGCACATAGAGGGACCAGCTCCATCCCATTAAAGGAGGTGTAAACACTACAATCCAAACACAAGCAAAGAACAAATAAGACTAATTACATCAGACCAAGACTAAACGCCTGTCTGTTTTCAGAGCTACTTCCCAAATCTATTATTAGCAAAGAGACAATAAAAACATAACCTTTCTGCTTTGAAACTGAACATATTTGTCCTGGATTTATGAAACAAATTCTTGGATAAAAGCAGAGAACTGGGTCAGCAAGGGCATTTGGCATGAAACCCTCACAGTATATTTAAACCGCTGCACACCAGAGAAAAGAAAATAAGACACTATTTTTAAGATATTGTTGTGTAAATATCATCTTAATAAAGCCAAGGTCTGGTACAAGGAACAGGACAGAGTGTTGTGGGTTTATGGCGGGGTATATGTCCTGTCCCATAGAGGCCAGTTAGCAGGAGAAGTGCTGATGCAGCTCCCATTGATCCCTCAGCCCAGGTCCTGAAGGAGCGCTCCACTGAAGAGTGACAGACAGGAGGGCACATAGGCCAACAATAAAATCTATTTGTCTAATTAGTATTTTATATTTGTACTTGTTTACTCTGTGGAACAAGAACATGATCTATTGCACTACAACAGGACTTTAATAATTCAGCTACACTGTTACACATTCTTACAGCAATTATTTTACTTTTATTGAGCACTATGCCTACTTAGATAAACTTCTTACTTTGGCAAAGAAGCTCAGTGCATTCCAGCCTCATAGTTAGAAGGTCCTAAGTTTGAATACCCACACTGGTCTTTCTGTGTGGAGTTTGGATTTTCTCCCTGACTGTTTCTCTGTTTTAAGTATTTATTTATTTATTATTTATCCATTATCTTTCACTTACCCGGGGCCATTTTGCGGGGGCCGCGGTCTAAGCAGGGACTCCCAGACTTCCTTCACCCCAGACATTTCCTCCAGCTCCTCTGGGGAAACCCCAACGGAGGCATCCAGGAGGCATCTGGAACAGATGCCCGAGCCACCTCAGCTGACTCCTCCATATGTGGAGGAACAGTGGGTCTACTCTGAGCTCCTCCCATGTGACCGAGCCAGTTACCCTGTCTCCAAGGGAGTACCCAGCCACCCTGCAGAGGAAACTCATTTTGGCTGCTTGTATGTGCAATCTTGTACTTTTGGTCATTGCCCAAAGCTCATGACCATAAGTGAGTGTAGGAACATAGACTGACTGGTAAATCGAGAGCTTTACCTTTTGGCTCAGCGCCCACTTCACCATAATGTTCAGATACAGCGACCACAACACTGCAGACACTGCACCAATCCACCTGTCAATCTCACACTCCATCTTCCCCTCACTCATGAACAAGACCCTGAGATACTTGAACTCCTCCACTTGATGCAGGGAATCTCCACCCACCCGGAGAGGGCAAGCCACCTTTTTCCATTTGAGAACCATGGCCTCCTATTTGGAGGAGCTCATCTTCATCCCAGCTACTTCACACTTGGCTGTAAAACACCCCAGTGCGTGATGCAGGTCCTAGCTTGATGAAGCCATCAGGACAACATCATCTGCAAACAGCAGAGATGAGATCCTCTGGTCCCCAAACCGGACCCCTCCAGCCCCTAACAGTGCCTAAAATTTCAGTCCATAAATACAATGAACAGAACTGGTGACAAAGGGCAGCCCTGGCAGAGTCCAAGAACAGGTCTGACTTACTGCCGGCAATGCAAACACAGTTCCTGCTCCGGTCATACAGAGACCGGACAGCCCTGAGCAAAGGGCCCTGGACCCCATACTCCCAGAGCATCCCCCACAGGACACCACGAGAGACACAGTCTAATGCCTTCTCCAGATCCATAAAGCACATGTGGACTGGTTGGGCAAACTCCCATGAAACCTTGAGTATAGAGCTGGTCCAGTGTTCCACAATGCTCCTCCTGAATCAGAGATTCAACCATCGGTTGGATTCTCCTCTCCTCTCCTCTTGGAACACACTCCGGTCCCCCTTCTTAAACAGAGGGACCACCATCCCTGTCAGTCCAGAGGTACTGTCCCCGAATTTGTAAGTACAGTCAACCATTAATCAAAATATGCATAAAAGTAATAATCCTGCAGATAGGTACTCTTCTCCTGACCATCATACTGGTCACCTACTGGCCCTTACAGGTGGCCTTAGGAATACTGAAGGAAGTGCTGGCTGCAAAAGGCAAATTCCCATTGCTGTTGTGAAACATGTTAAAGCTGCACTATGACACTTTTCTGGTGGTCTGCTCTGTATTGAAAAGTCCGGTAGTGGACCCTCCACCAGAATAAGTAGTTATCAAGGTCATCATATAGGATCAGATGTACATTGTTTTGTTTTTATATATTTGGTTTTGTATTGAAAATGGACATGCAATTATGAAATATATTGTATTTCATTTCAAAATCATCCCTGCTTCATCATTGTGTGTGAAAAAGTGAAATTAGCAGCGGTAAATAAGTTCATCATGTCCTCTAGACAGATTATGACATACAAAATGTGTACAAATTGTAGAGGGTAGTTCATAGCCTGTAGAGAACTGAGAACCTCATATCTGACGTCAGCGAGGTGTTCCCCTGTAATCATGGGGGTTCCACTGGGCTATTTTCTTGGGTGAATCCTGTTATTTCCACCACTCAAAACAATCAGCTGTACCGGTGCTTGTGAATGACAGAGGCAGCAGTGAGGGGGCTGGTTAAGTGCACTGAGTGAGCTCCCGTAATCACAGCCCTGGTAAAAGCACTCCTTCTCTCCTCCGCGCTCCTCCGATTGGGCCCGCTCTCGATCTTCCTGACTCTCCCGCGCTCTCTCTGTCTGATAATAGCTCTAGATTGAGTAATTGTGTGTTTGAGTGGAGCTACACTGCGGGGTGGAACCTGTAATCAGATACCCAGCACTGTATCCCTCTCTCCCACTCTCTCCCACTCTCTCTCCCTCTCTCTCTATCTCACTCCCTCTCTCTCACTCTCTCTTTGTCCCTCTCTTTCGCACACTCTTCTTTTCCTCTCTCTCTATTTCTCTCACCCTCTCGTTTTCTCTCTCCCTCTCTCCTTCTCTCTCGCCCTCTTACCCTCTTTTTCTCTCTCCCTCCCTTTCTCATCCTTTCTCTCTCTCCCTCTCTTTCTCTCTCTCTCCCTGTGTCTCGCTCTCTCTGTCCCTTTCTTTCGTTCTCTCTCTCTCGCGCTGCCTTGTCTTTCCATTCATGCCTCAGCGCTCTCTTCCACACACCTGGCCCTCCCTTCAGCCCTGTGGTTCCCAACATCACTCTGCCCCTCTCATCCCCTCTTTCTTTCGCACAAAGCCTCTACGTGGAGAAAGGCCAGGGTCAATAACAGCTGTGCGTCGTGCTGTAATTGATGTCATCGTTTCAATTTGAGATGATTACAGTGGAGAGCTGCTTATCGTGTGACCCGCAGCGGAATAGCATGCCGCGGGCCCAGGGAGCGCCACGCCTGACCGGGCCTAACTGTCGTTGCTCCGGTTGGATGGCTGGGTCCACTTCTGCCTCCTCTGTTCACTTCTAATAGAGAGGTAATGACTGAGTACAAGCTGGGCCAGTGCAAGTGCCCATGTCCCCGAGTTTACGCAGTTTGTGGTTATTACTGTGGCCGTCTGTCAACATTGTCTGCATCATTAACCTCCACAATGACTCACAATACAAGCATACATCAAATCCAAGTGGGTAAGCTTTAAACAACTGTAAAAACTGTCACTTCATTTGTGGAAAGTTCAACAAAGTTTACATGCACTTTTAAAAGAACACAGAAGTGGGGCCTGTCACAATAACAAATGTTGAAACAGGATACATCACTACAGAGATATAATGTGATAAACAATAATACTGAAACTACGGTATGCCTCTGATACAATGACAATAATGCAAGATAATCTCTGTAAACCATTTCCAAATAGGCAGGATCATTAAGAGGCATGAGCCCAAACAAAAAACTAGCAGACTGAAGTAATAATAATAATAGTCATAGAAGTCACTTATTTAACCCTTTACAGCTAAAATGTTTTTGTATTATAAGAAAAATACCCACAATCTCCTCACTCTTACAAAGAAATTGTACACACAATACATTTTGAGCCCCAAAATATACAGTCGCAGCTTTCATATACTGAACAATATATACTGTGACAGGCCTATGGAGAGAGTGACAAGATCATATTCTCCTTTTTTAAATGGAATCAAGTAATTACAGGTAAGAGTCAATACTACTAAACTAGAAATGGGCACTTGGTTTTTAACACGATGACTTGAGCATTTCCCTGTTTTGAAATTTGCTTTAATTATGAAGGATTTGCACAATGTCAAATACAAAATAAAATGTATAGAAAGGGGAGATATATGAAAAATTGGTGATGTAACTGATGTTTCCAAAATTTTAATACCATCCTATTTATTTATTTTTAACTTATGATTACAAAAATAAAAAAAAATATTAAAAAAAAAGTTTTATTACAAAGAAATGTAAGTAATGTGAATCTGAACTTTGAGGTAATTTTTTGCAGTCCCATTCAAATCTTGTACACAATAAGCAAATACAGACTTTTTTATTCAATATCTCCGATCTCTAGATAAACATTGTAAAACCAAAATATTCAAATACTGTATTGTACTGCATGTTCAAATATTTTCTTTTTACAAGACAAACCCAGAGTACTACTTCTATACCTAGACAAATACTTGGCATCCACATGGTAACCTTTGCATGCAGTAAGCAGAAGATAGCTGTGAATCTCCAATCTTGCCAAATCACTTGTAATAAATTTAATGGGCCAGTTTCATTAAATAAACAATGTGTTACCTTCACACCACAGAGAACTGTCACAGCTTTAACATCTCTCCTCACTGTAGGTGCTAAAATAAGACTGTAGCCTCCCCCCTGCGCACTAATAACACACATACACACACCCAGACACACAAACTACATACAACAATACAGTAACAATGCCTTATTATCTCAGGAGTAAACAGAGCGCTTTTAAAAACACCCACATGTGTAAAATAAATGCAGTCTTTTCGTCTGGATGTCTGGATCTCACATTTTAACACTGACAGCGGGCAATACCCTCAACACCAGTTTGTGATCAGCACTGGAGCTAAAAACAGACAAAGGCTCTTGCTAAAGAAGCTTGTCTCTGCTGTCTCAGAGGCTGTGGGTGTTGGGAGCCAAAAGCTGTCTGCCACATTCTTCCTCTTTCTCTGTCATTTTCTTGACTCTTTTAATCCCATCATTAGGTGAGCTCTCCTGCTTCCTGCTGCCGCTGCTGGCCACAAAACATGAGACAGACAATGAGAGAAAGACTCAGAGGTGCAGACAGCAGCCAGCACCTGTGTGGCTCTGTAACATGTAGAGAGGGAAGGACTGCTCTCAAAACTGTCTTGATATTTGAATGCATTGGCCTCTGCAGCTATACAGTTGTTTAGTGTGATGTCACCTCCTGATCCAACGCAGGCAGTACTGTAAATTTCAACTTAAATGCTGCAATTATTGAAATGACATGGAATTTATAATATTTTTCTCTTTGCTTTGCTCTCTTATTTGTAAATGTTTACGCACTGTGTCTGATCCAGGTGTGTGTGCAGCTGTTTTGCGTTGTAAACCTGGAGATGACAGGAAACTTTTCTCATGTGTCACACTCCACCTCCTTTTCGTCTGTGTCCTGAGACCCATGTGACCTCCTGTTCCCACGGTAACCCGAAGCCACCTGCCATTTGTCAAAAGTGATTATTTTAGGAGCTGCGCTAAATTAGAAAACTGGTATTCTCTCACCGAACGCTAACTGTGTGTGTGACTGAGCTACGATCTACAGCACAAGTGCGCCAATTACTTTAATTATGATGATTAATCAACATTACTCCCTTCGTAGTGATTATTTAAACATTATGCTTTAATCAATAAATCCACTTATTCAAAGCCAAAACAATAAAACTTTACTTGCATATCATTAAAGTAAATTATCCTCCTTTTCTACAACAGATTTTATTGCGCACTATCAAACCTTCATTTCTATTTTAGAGGCCATCATTTGTTCATTCTGAGCAGCTGTGGAATATTTCAGTATTTCATATTTTGTCGTTTACGTTTATGGTTTTGTCTTATTCAAAGTCACATAGTTTATCATGTAATCTAAATTAGAGGAAAGACTAGAGAACTGCTGACTTGGCACATTCCTCCACTCCTAAAAACAAAACGAAACACACCTGACCCTCACACCTACACGAGCACAAACACCACCCGGCCTCCACATCCTCCTGACAGCTTTATGAGTTTGACCTGAAATGTTTCGACATTTGTAGCATGTTCTTCTAAAGGCATTATAGAACCAGAATACGCAAATTAACTAAAATAAAATATACAAAATGGTTAATATCTTTCGTAAAGGCATTCAGTGGTAAATGGTCAATGTATCTTTTGTACACATTGAAGTAACGCTAACAACACTAACAATAATAGAAAAAGGAACTGCTGAAGCTGTTATTTTAATAGTCTGAAACACATTTGTATAAATATTCTAAATGTCACTATGACTTATTTTGAGTGGTAAAATGAATGTGCCATATTGTCCTACCCTACAATGCATTTCGCTTCTTGAAGTCAGAACATGTTGATGACAATAATACATGTGAGTGAATTACGATCAATCAATATATGTTCTATTAAATATTTTTTCAACACAGCTTAAACTTTCCACAATCTTCTTTGAGTGACCTTAAAACAAACAATAATTCAATGAGTGATAAATGAGGCAAACTACTACAGAGCTTAAGGCAACAATTTGTAAGATTTTAAAGGTCCTATATTACACAAAATTGACTCTTGTGAGCTTTGAGCCATACTAGAATATTGTTTTCTCATCAAAAACATACCAGAGTTGTGTTTTGTTTCATTCACACATGTTTGAGTAACCATTTATTATTAGTCTGTCTACATCTCCAGAGCTCAAAATGCTCTGTTCTTGCGATGTGATGGAGTGGTAGTTTTCAAGTTAACAGCTATCTTTTATCTCATCTTGTACTTCCTGTATTATCACATGACATCACAAGGTGGAACAAAATTTTCAGTTTGAGAGAAAAACTCTTGAGTCTAAATATGTAGGATTTGTGTAATAAACATGTGTGACTGAAACAAAACACAACTCCAGGTATGTTTGTGGTGAGGAAACAACATAATAACAGGTCAGAAAATAGCGTAATGTGGGCCCTTTAATACAAAAACCCAAACTTCTCTGTACTGTGCTGGGCCTTGCTTCTCTCCAGTTGCCACAGAGCTAACCAGCTGATCCCAGCGTCTTTTACACAAATCCAATTCCCCACAAAGGTCATTTATCCACACCAAGAGATTTCCCTCTTCCCTGTGCACTCTCCTCTTCGCTATTTATTATGGCCATTTGTTCTTCCCTACAGCTACTCCCTGTGCCCTTTTCACTACACCTCGTCTACTTTTTTAACAATAACATTTTCTGAGTTTTGCCTTTAACCCTATAGACAGCTATTCACTCTGACACTGTGTAGAACTGGACAGAGATGGCTCATTGAGAATGGCATGAAAGGGAGGCTTTAGTAGCACTTTTATAATGTGTTGTATTCAAGTGAAAAATAAATCTGCAAATTCATTTTCAATTCATGGTGGCTGAATGGCAGGCACTCTGGCCTCACACCAAGAAGGTCACAAGTTTGGAGTGTGGAGTTTAGATGATATCCCTGTGTCAACCTAAAACATGCATAACTGTCTAATTATTGTTTTGACAGATTGCTGGTAAAGCTCCATAAAGTTTGGAAAATGGTGGTTAAGCAGTATCTAGGCCTATCACAATAACACATTTTGAAATTTGAAATATTGCTGAAATAAAAATAGACAATAATCTGAAACTCGCTGACACAACATCTCAAGAGCAGATTTAAACCACAAAAACTATTGTAAATCTACATTATTGTTAAAAATAAATAAATAAATACAATAATAAATAATAGCAGAATGAAACAAGTTAGTGATTATTTTGCATCTATAATGGATCAAAAAAGATATTAATACAACATTTTACTGCTTAAATTTCATCATGTAGCCTAAAAATACACTATTTCCCAGTACTGCAAATAAAATGTACACACAATAAATACTGACAAAAAATGTTTTATGGCCTAGCAGTATCCATAATGCAGTTGGGCTAAATGAGATAGAGAAAATGAGAGAAAGGTGTGGTTGTCTGTCAGTGATTCATATCATATTCAGGTTTGCAGTTGCTGAAGCTGATTTCTAATCAATACTATTACCAATGTCTGCATTAAAGATGTATTAGGGATGTAGTAACAATGTCCAACATGATTAAATTAGTGAGTAACTAACCAGCTAACCCACCTTTTTGTGTATCAAGGCCAAAAGCCCTACAATCTCCCCATGCAAATTTAATTTTAAAATGTAGTAAATTAGATCATTAGAATTAGACCCTTGTTTCCCCTTCTGTTACAGTGAGTATTCATTGACTCGATCATTTGATTTCTATTATCAGTGAGATCATTTAATACAAGTGAATGAAGGTGAGGGTATATACTACTATCCCCACAGACAAAATTATACTTAGATGTTGACTGGAGCCTTAAAAGTGAGACTGGACACAGCCGTGTCCAGCTCTGTATAACCTTTGAGCGGAGATGACCACTGTCTTGGGGCCACTGAGCAGAGCCTTGACGCCTCTGGCTGGTGTCAGCCTGTCCCTGTCAGGCATGTGCTGGCTCCCTGCCTGCTCTCTCAGCTGCTCTCAGTCCCCAGTGTCCTCAGCCCTAAACAGATCCAGTTGCTGCTACTCAGCTCCAGCGGTGGGCCAATCTGGCTGATTAATGAACACATTCCCTAATAGAGGAACTCCTTCTCCCTGCCTGAGTCTGCATGTTAGTTTGAATGATATTTACTGACTCCTCTGGCTCCATCTCTGTTTTAGCATGTTCTCCTCTCAGCAGTTCTTGTCAAGATCCTTCACACACTTTCACTTCTCTCTATTCTCAACAGCCATTCACCAACTGTTTGTTATTTCTTTTGCTTCTCTCTATTCATTATGTTGCCTCTATTAAAAGCATTTACAATTCAAGCAGCAACTGTCGTGCAATCATCCAACCATATTTTACAGTAGCACCCAATCAAATCACTATTTCCTTTGTCAAGGCATTCACTGTCTTTGAAGCAACAAGTGGCAAAAAGCACATTTGACTATGCAAGGACAAGGACCATGGTTCTCACAGACAATAGGCCTGAGAGGCCTTGGTGAGAGTCAGAATGCAGAACAGCAGTGTAAAACATAAATCGGATTCTCTGAGCTGTATGTTTGGTCAGATAGCACCATGGTGACAACAAGGTCAAAGGGCACACATGTTTAGGCTTCTAGTTAACCTAAACCAGACCCATCAATTCTCATATCCTACAGGCCGATTATATGAACTCAGAAAACAATCTTTTATATTTTTTAAACCTTGATCACTTCTTGGATTAGAAATTTATCACAACGCTGTGACCACAGTACAAAAGCAAAATAGCTCTGAATGTCAGCATTCACTTACCAGTCCATCACAGTTGCTGATGGCCACAGTGGCGCCGGGCGTGTCCGTGATGTCCCCCACGTACAGGCACTGGTCATGCAGAGCCTCTATGTGCCGAATGCTGTCGCTGTCATCGTGCCACTCCATCTTGGCTCCGGGGGCCACCAGCCTGGCGTTGTGACGCAGGCGCAGGTGGAACTCCCGGCCGAAGACGGTGACATTGTAGTAAAGCTTTTCCCGGTGTGCGGTGGACTCCTGGTCTTCCTCCGAGTCTGGTCCTTCCCACTCATCATTGCCTGCTCGTACCTCCCTCCTCAAGCGCCTACGGGGCTGCCCTCCTGCCAGGTGCTCCGCTGACACGGCATGAGACAGGAAGCGGCCTTCTGCATCCACACTTACAGGCCTCACCAGTCCATACTCCCCCAGCACGTGCTGCAGGGAGTCTACAAACAGAATGGTGGGGGGGGGGGGGGGGGGACAAGGGCGGCAGGTGAAGGGGAAGAGTGAAATGGCACAGAGATGACAACAGAAACATGGTTAGATAGATAACTGCACAGAAAGGAGAGAATCACAATATATATGGGCCTAATGTAAACAGTGGAAGTGAAGGGGTTGAATAGCACATCAACAAAGCTACAGTGGATTTATCACTTGCCAAACATTCTCCAGAATTGTTTAATTCCTATACCATGTTTTCATGTGTTCCTCCATAAGTAAAATAATTAAACTCTGGAGTAACCTTTACAGACACTCATACTGATGCACACTCAGCCCCACCCAGAAACCCAGAGGCGACCCCGGTGCTCGCTGGTGCGGCGCAGTGCGCGTTTGGAAACGGCAGCCTCAGCAGTGCGCGCTGCGCTCCTGACACCTTCTGTGCCCTTCCTCCGTCAACAGGAAAGCCAGCACAGGATCAGGGCGCTAATTGCGTCTTCTCAGACTGTTTTCTCACTGTCAGCTCGAGAGAATATGCCTTCAGAACATCATGGCTCACAATGTTAAAACTCCCTGCAAAACTTAACATTTATAAACCCACACCACGCAGCTGCATGTTTGAGGCATGGGAAAGGTTCACGTGTCACTGTGACAACACGCGCATCATTTAGAGGCGACCTGAGATGTGCACCTCGCGCCCACACACTGCAAAGCCACTTAAAGGAGTCACAAGAACCCAGCGGTGTCCAGGTGCCCTTGGACCAAGCACATTATTTCAGTCCCGATTATTACAGCTGAAGTTTTGTAATAAACAAATGCTTCTTTTTGTCTTGCACTGTGTCGCTGAAGTGATTGGATAATAGTGTGATCAATATGCTGACATCCGACTCCAGCGTCCTGTGACAGATCGATATCTGCGACAGATAATGTCAGCCTACTTCCCCGCAAAATCTGACAGGAACAAGCGGCGCACCTCGTGTCTTTTACACCAAAAACACCCGGGAAAGTGTCCTCAACAACACCAGAGTCGGAGCACATAGAAGTTGAGCCGCACAAAAGCCTGGCAGTGTTTTTCCATGCAACAGAGAATAGAGACTCACAGATAGGGACTAAGATAAGGAGAGGAACGTAAACAGTGAGCACGTTTCTTACCAACGCTACTGGCGATGTAAAGGCCGCTGGTGTGCAGCATAAAGGCCGGTAAAAGAATTAGGACTGTAAATCCAGACGAGAGACCCATGGCAGCTCCGAACTGCGCAGGTGAGAGAGTGGGACTCCGGGCTCCAGTGTGGTGAAGTTCCCCGCCTGGCGCGACCAGCCACGCCACGACAGCAACAGCACAGCAGCCCGCAACTAGACTGCCAAGTGCACGGGGAGCGACGGAGCTCTCCTCCCCTCGCTCTCTCACTCCGTCTCACTCTGTGGCTACGAGTCTTCCTCTCCTCCTCCCGGTTCTCTCTCTCCTCCCTCAGACACTTTCACATTCACTCACTCAACTCTAGCCCCTCCGTCCGCGCCTCTCTCGCCCCCATCCTTTGACAAGTGTACTTCGCACCAACTGCCGCTGTTTGGGCGAAAAACATTACACGAGAGAGTGGTGGGCCCGCAGAAAGCCTCTCCTTTCGTGGAACAGCGGGATACCACAAGCTCGCCTCTCCTGCTCTCGCCATGTGCTTTTAGATACATTTTACTTCTGCAACTTTAAATGCATCCCGTCCAACACAAGTGTCCCGGTGTTGAACGACTCGTAGCGCCCCGTGTGGATCAGACGGAAAAGTGCGCGCAGCTCTCAAAGGCCCAAGAGTCCAATTTAAAGATGAAAAGAGAGTATTAAACAGCCCTAACCTGCACTGGCCTCACTTAGCACGTGATTTAGCCCTCTGACCACTAAACTCACAAGGTTCATACTGACACAAAGATATGGCAAATGCACTTAGAAATAACAGTCTAGGCCTATAGTTGCAAATGAACTCCTGCCGCTGAAGGCCAAACTAAAGTGCATTAAATACAACTGTAAAATATGATAAGATGTTTATGTTATATTATTAAATAAACCATTGTATTCATATTGACGAGGGAAACAGATTTTATCAACTTGTATTTTCTTTAGCTAGAATTCATTATAATTATAATGCTTATGATTAATAATAAATCTTAAATAGTCTTTACTTACAAAACAAAACATTTGCCTTTTGTCTTTTTAACAGATAATTTGACCACATAATTCTGACCTGGCCTCCCTCTGAATTTTGAACCAGTCATAACAAAGGTTTGACTTGGAAAAGTATTTTATTTATTGAGGTTGAGAAAAGATTAAGGTCAAACAGATTTAAGTCTGAGACAGAACATGATGCAAGTGCAGATCACCCCCTCACATCCATATGCTTCAAACACCACATTTAACAATACACTCTGTCTTCTATTGTCTTTTTTTTTTTTTTTTCTAATTCTGTTTTCATATGTAGCAAGATTTGATGATTTTGTTAGATGCAATATTATTTACAAGGAAATATTAAACAAGAAGTTAAATTCAACAATCTATAATTTAGAACATCAACCAGATTCAAATCATCACCATGACGTTCTGCGTTTTCTGATCACTTTCAGCGAGAGGTATGCCAGTATAATGATTGATCATCTATAGAATTAAATTCAGAGTGCTACACATATCAGTCTGGTGTGAGCCAGGTTAGGCCCATGACATCCTGGTCAAAACCTTAGGACTGATTCTCTGGCCCTGCCTCGCCATGATGGTATTTCACAAGCTGCAACTTTTATGTTTTGTTTTTGCTAAATGGCTAAGAGACAAATTAAATATAAATTTGTCTCCTTTAACTTAAAACTTGACTTTTTTTTTTTTTTTTTTTTTTACTGGGTAGAGTTTATAATTATGTTTCAACCTTAAACATCCACAAGAGTAATAAAACTAGATCTGTGCAGCAGGTATCCATACAGTATAACTCAGCAAATTTGATTTAATTATATATCATGAGGAGTTACTGTCATTGTGGATTGTATTAGATACTCTGTAGAGTCTAAACCTGATGGTTTGGTTACTTGTCATAAGCGTCACAACAGGAGAGCAAGCCAAAAAAATCTAACTTTATTTAAATCCATGGGAGAGAAAAGTACAGACATTTTCCCCTGTCCACAGATGCATAAAGCATTTACCTTCTGCAAAATACGAATTATTTTCATTAATATAGCCTGAAGTACGTTTGTCAGCATCACCATGTTTGTTTTAGTTCTTTTGGGCACTTGGTCTTTGGTTTCTGCACAAAGCTCAGCGTTGCTCTGTGATTGGTCCTCCCGCCTAATTAATTTTGCAACTCGGGCTGTCATAATTATTATATTGATCTATCCTTCAATACATGAAAGATGGACAATATATTTTGGGGCACAATATTTATCATGGATAGTTTTTCTTTACAATAGTGAGAAGATATATATATTTTTTAGCAATTTTTATGATGTAGAGTCTAGAATACTACTACTAATACTATGGCTAATTATCAGTTCATTCTGTTAATTTATTTTAATTTATTTTTTTGTTGCAGTTCAGGCCTTTTGATTATACTGGGATTATCTTGCTTTGTGTCTCTTGAGTTTGTGAACTCACAAATATCACATGAATCCATCTTGCTGTGCAAGGTTATCAGAGGCCTGTTTATTAAGTAATTTTAGATCAGTATTGCTGTGTGTACTGTGAAGAAACTGTAAATAATGCAAATATGATACTAGATTATCAATTAATAGCAAAAAGGCATACATTTTATTTTTTAAGGGAATGCATTTGGTTTTAAAGCACACCAACAAACCGCCTGCTGGTGTGGCTTGCAGACTGGAGCACAGTTGAGACACAGCACCAAGAAAAGGTGTCAAATAAAGGGCAAAGATATAAAAAACAAGGCTAAAGCTGATAAAATGTACAAAGGTGGACAGAACTGGGCCAAACATGCACATATGCGGTACGGTAATGTACCTGCAGGCAGCACTGTACTCACACCCTCCTCTGAACCAAAGTAACACAAAGTACATGTGAGTGTATTCAACAGACAGAGGTCACCCACATAACACCACCCCATTCACCTCCACTGTCTCCTAAATGTCAGCGCAGTCCCCAGCACACACCTTAGTGCGACCAGACATGAGCGGCAGTCCCTCCTCCGCCCACTGATCCCGGAGCTTGTTTCCATGGAGATACCAAGCCCTGCACCTTCACAAGAAGAAGAAGTGCAGAGTTGGAAAAAGGAGAGAGGGGGGAGACAGAAAATAATATCCCCAGACAAACAGGCTTGTATTGGCTCAGGTTAATATCAAATGTGTGTCCAAGTGGTCAGATGTCTGGGAAAACTGAGAGTGCAAAGAAAAATAAGCCTACTAGACTAATAAATATGTTGTAATGCACTGAATCTGAATGCACAGTAGTTACCTTTAGTGTTTCAATGGTTTAACTATATGCTACATATTACTGCCTTTTCTCTGATGCATTTTTGCTGACATCTTTGAATGAGTTGCAGTAATAGCCATTAATGATTTATTTATGATTGAGGTATTAACTGTTATTAGTATAGATCGGGAAAGAAAGCTTAAAGAGCAGTAAATTTACAGTTCAGGGATACTTACTTGATTACACTATTTTCTGATGTATATTATAATGTTGTTTCCTTGTCACAAACATACCTGATGTTGTGTTTTGTTTCATTCACACATGTTTAACACACAACTCCTGCATATTTATCCTGAGTTCTTTTCTTAATTTGAAAACACTTTTCCACCTTGTGATGTCACAGGAAGTGCTCTGCTGTGTTTTTAAACTCTACACACTGTCATCAGAATCATTTAGATGATTTTAGCCCTAGACTTCCCAATTTCTACTAAACCAAAGGTAAAAGATAGCTGTTGAAAACTAACTTAAAAACAAATCTTTTCAAGACATCGAAAAAAAAAAAAAAAAAGGAACAGAGTGTTTTGAGCTTCAGAGATGTAGACAGAATAATAATAAAGGATACTCAAACATGTGTGAATGAAACAAAACACAACTCCAGGTATGTTTTAATGAGGTAGCAACATTATAACATACCTTCAAGCTCACAAGAGTCAATTTTGTGTAATATGGGACCCTTAAAGGCAAACAGAAGTTGGCCTTAAGGTAATAAAATTTAGCCCATTTTAAAATACATAAACAGTAGAAAAAGAAGAGGTGGCCTTTGTAGCTGAACATCTTACACTGTTGTGCAATGTGCATTTAGGGCTGCAGTGGGAGCATATGTTATACTGTCTCTAGCCAGGCCACCTCCTCCTTCTGTCCCACCAAGGTCAGGCTGTGCCCCCCCCCCCCTGCATGTGTCTGCATGTATAAGGAGCCTGGGCAGTCTCAGGAGGGCAGGACAGGTGTCGTCATGACAGCACATCAGGACAAGCCATGAACCCAAACACAAAGTCAGACTATGTTAAGTAAGTATGCTGAAATTTAACTATGTAGACTTTATATGAAAGTTCAACCTTTTTTCTTGTCACCATGGTAAATCATATCACCTTCATGAATAAGGCTATATAATGCTTATCTATACTAGTAGTACTGCAGAGTAGGGGTGGATTAGAGGCAGATTATACACTGATATAAAGTACAGTTATATCGATAGCATTTTATTAGGATTCAGTGCTTTTCTGTTTAATGCAGACACATGTCATTCCCATTGGTCAGTCTCCATGGTGCTTTGAGGGAGTGACAGGCAGACGTAACCAATCACAGTGAAATATAAACAGAGAAGAAACAAATAACATTACTAAATGTGGCAGTTTAAAGGGCCCATATTGCATTATTTTCTGATCTATGTTATACTGTTGTTTCCTCATCAAAAACATACCCAGAGTTGTGTTTTGTTTCATTCCCTCATGCTTAATACACAAACCCTGCATATTTAGGCTGAGTTCTTCACTCAAACAGAAAACAAATTTTGTTTGAATGTGCGTGAATGAAACAGGAAGTGCTTCACTGTGTTTTAAGCTTCATATACTTCACTGGAATCATTTGGATGATTTCAATCCTGGAATTGGGAATTTCTATTGAACTAAAGGTGAAAGGTAGCAGTTAACATGGAAACTACCACTTCCTGACATCACAAGGTGGAAATGTAGACAGACTAATAATAAAGGATTACTCAAACATGTGTGAATAAAACAAAACACAACTCCAGGTATGTTTGTGATGAGGTAATAACATAATAACATGGTTTAAATCTCACAAGAGTCAGTTGAATTGTGTTTTTATAATTTTTTGCCATATTGTACAATAGAGTGTAATTTAAAATTATATTATTATATAAGTTATATTTCACCTGATCTCACCTTATTCCCAGGATAGCCCAATGTATTTATGCTTTCAGCCAACCCATAAACACACTGAAAACATGTCATGATCAGGGGAATGTAACAAGCACATAGGACTAGAAATGACTGGCATGGTTCCAGATGGAAAACACCATAACATTCTGTTCCGATCAAAAATTCCTACTTTATTCACTGCTGATTCAGTCCCACATCTGTTTAAATGTATACAGAAGGTGCAGAGAGGTTCACATGAGGACGGATGACCAGAGTGCCCCATGGAGCCAACAAATGTCCCTGAAATTATATGCCTTCCAAACCCATGCGCTGCTTTTGAATCTAAACAATGAGATGACAGTGATTTACTTTGTTGACAATGCTAAAATGTGCAGAGAAAAGTTAGTGGGCTTACCTGACCATCCAGCCGGCAGCCACAGCAATAATGATTTTCAGCATCTTTGTTTGCATGTTGCTCACACACTCTTTGTTCCTGAGTTTAGAGACTGGTTTTGTCAATACTTTTCACTTTTGATTGGAGGAAGTGCTGTGGAGACCCGTGGAGCCGACCCTTGGGTCAATAGCACCTTTACTTATTCATTGGTGATGGTGATATGCTGCTCTGCCTGGCTGGCCCACCCATAAAATGGTGTTTGTCTGGCCTCTCTCTGTGTGCATGCTATCCAGTGTATGCACCATATGTTACCTAAGCTCACAGTGGACGCTTATGGCCTATTTCCATCCCTGTTCTTACCTGATCTGTCCTCTTTCATATGTCAGGAGGATTGACTGAATACATAAGGCATACATGAGGAGCATCTATTTTACATTTATGGCCAGTAAAAATCTGATTACTAAAATTATTCATATATTATTTACAGTTTACATAATTCTGCCTTTTTTTTAACACCGTCTTCTCGCTATTTTTGCTACTTTTAAATAAAAAAATATTTATTATTACCATTTATACTTTTGCTCTTTAGTTATAATATTATATTGTGATGTGTGAGCTACTGTGTCCAAATAATTTCCCTTGTGGATTAATTAAATTTGTCTAAGTGTCTAAGTCTAATCAGATAACAGCTAGATTTGATTTATAGTGTATTTTAGAGAGTTTTTGTTTGTTTGTTTGTTTTTGTTTTCTTTTTTGACCATGCCACATTACTTTGCCCTTTTTTTGCACAATTTACATGACAGTTCAATAATCGGATAATTCCAGAAGAATTCAGATCAGATTTTTGGTATGCATCTAAAGGTCAGTGTTTCAAACGTAAGCATACAGCCATCTAAAGTTACACAAAGTCAAATACAGTGTACAGCGACAATGAACAATAGCTTTGTAACATATTTTGTTTTCAGAAATGCAGCTGCTGTGACATCTATACTTAGGCCTCTGTTCTCTTAGTCTTTCAACTGAATTGGTCCTGAAAATATGTATTTGCGAAGCCTTCTAGGAAAGCTTACAGTTTCCAATTTAGAGACACATTTCACTCTTCACTTTTTTGTTACATTATTTTTGAGTTTCAGAGTAAATAACATTCCCATTCATTTACCACATCCTCTGAAAATAATAGAGGGAAAGCTACTATTAACCTGTCCTGGCCTGTTCACAGAAATTTGGGGGCTCAAGGCAAAAAAACTCACATGTGCCCCTCCTATTCATATTAATGAATAGGAAGAGGAGCGTCCAGGTCTGAGCCCATACAACAGACCTCTTTGTCTCTCTTGTTGACTTTCCTGAACTTGTCTTTCTCCAAACTAAGTGAACAATAAGCAGAAGATATTTTGGCTTTAAATGCATTTTAATTTAGGTCTAAAGTTCTAATGTACGTTTTGTGCTGGAGAGTCCTTCACCTGCTTGTCTCATGAAAATATTATGGATTTGCCACAGTTTGGTATAAACAAATTTCTGAATCTTCTGAAAATTATCCTTGTTTTGTGGGAATCACCTGCTTGACTCCATGGTGATTGCTAAGATTGCTAAAATTGCTAAGTTGAAATTGCTATGCCATTCAGTGGGACTTTCCAGACAAAACAATACAAACAGCAATTTCCGTGAAGAATAGAAGGTTTAAGACCCTCCACCTAAAACCACAGTGCCCCTTTAAAAACACCACCATAACAAAGATTTGAAAATAATGTAATATAACTCTTTTAAAGTGACTATACTCCTGATTATTATAAAGAAAAATTTGAAGAACGTTTGGATTACTCAGTGAATAAAAACTGTAAACATAGCAATGTTTCCTATGCCAAGACCAGTATGGAGGAAAAATATGTGTCATGTGTGATTGCAGTACAAATGAGAGGCTCTATTTTAATCTCCAAGTGCAGTGCCAGCGGGGACAGAGCAGCTCACTGACCTCTGAGCCTCTGTATTTAACCTGACCACAGGAAGTGCCTCTGCAGCCCAGGCCTCTGCACCACTACTGCATCACTGTAATCATCCTGGGAAAGAATGTGACTGTGTCTGAAGCGTAGGCTCTCATGTAGGCACTGGACTCAACTCTGAGTCCAGGAAATAACCAAAGACCAGGGGGGCGGGTCTAGACCTGTGATTGACAGATATTAGTGCTGTAATGAGGTTTACACTGGAACTAAAGAGGGCACAGACAACAGCTAGCCAACACATTTTTGTTTTGTTTCATTTAAGTGCATGTGGGATTTAAATGTGGTCTTAAAAATGTGAAAAACAGGAACCAGTTCATTTTAAACGTTTTGCAGTGGTCCAAAGTTATTCCTCATTTATGCATTCTGAACTTCCTGTATAGTTACTGTGATGAATTTAAGCTTTTCTGTGATGGTAAAGCATTTCTTGATTATTGGACAAATATATATATATATTTTGATCTCAAGAATTGCTTATACAGTGTATCTGTACTGGGGCAAGACATATTTTGTTCAAATACATGGGAAAAATCGGGTAAAAGTCCTTTAAATAACTGCACAAAATGACAATATTTCTTTAGATGCCCACAGTCTGTTTTGTTCTTTCATTCTACAGGAGGTTTCAAGGGAAAAACAGGTTCAGTCCAGTGAATTTTATTTATATAGTGCTTTTCACAGGGTAAAGATTTACCAGAATCTGGTCACTGGTGAATCTTTTCCCCCATTTTGAAATTGCTGTGACTGACAGGTAGATAGCCCAGTCCGGGATACACATGGTCTGTCCATATCAGAGCAAGAAAGGCAAAACTTCACAGGAGGCTGAAAAACCTCACAGATTTTTGCAGAATCAATAAAGGACGCACTAAACTCTATAAATTTGAGGTGAGATAAAGTTGATCCGGGTCGAGGAGGCAGCAGTCTATCATTTGTAAATGATATGTAACAAATGAGGTCCTTTGCTTCACATGCATCACTGAAAAAAAATAATCATGACTGCACGATCACTTTGGCCGAGTTTGAGACACAACAGAGGGCAGGGGACTATTCTGGATTCCCCAGGCAACCAAATTACAGTAAACCATAAAATATGATCATATAAAATAAGACCTAATCAAACAGAAGCTGTCCTAAACAAATGCGTGCTAAGTGCTGTTCAATTCATAAAATATTTCTCTAGTATCAAACGATTTCTGGGAAAGTTCAACTCAGGGCCCCATACTCCAAAGCAGATTGAAGCACATGTGGTTTACACTTGAAAACTGACAAAAGCACTTTCAGTCACATAGCTGCTCATGAGGAGGGATAATCCTGGAGAGGCATGTCTAGCTTTTTAGTATGAGAAGTATGTTTCCCACTCACAAGTCTGATACACACACACGTATACACACATATAGACTGCATCATGATCATTTCGCAAATCTGAGAGGAAGATGGACTGATAGAGAAGTAGAAGGAGAGAGAGCGCAGGAGTGGGTGAGGCCATTCAGACTGAAGACTCTTTCTTGTGATGTGAGTTTTGGGTCAGTGTTGCAGCTCAGTCTGACGCTTCCATTGACACAGCACTAATGTACAAAAGCCCAGTGTGTGAAGACCCCTAGTGTAGTGTTGTCACTCTCTGCTTATTAATCTATGGCTCAATCAGACCCACACAAACACAAATTATCAGGGGGTTATCGGAGGGGGTTGGTCTGTTGTTACATGACCGGCTTGGCTTCATGTAATCAACAACATGATAATTACAATGCAAATATTGCCTACAATGCTTCAGTGAGTAATGAATACTTACAGCTATTAATACTTTTGCTTCTCTTACAGGCCATCAAGGTCAGCTACCTCAAGTTATTAGGTGAACTGTTCACTTCTTCATGCCAGTAGGTATGGAACAGCTATATGGCATTTATAGTGACAAAGTAATTAGTTAGTAGTTCATTTTAGGTGAACTTTTAGGTTAATCTTTTTTATTTGATTTGTTTTTGTTTTCATATATGTCAATCAATATATTTTTTAACATTATTTTTTGTATAGAGCTGTCTTCCACTGCAGGCACTTTATTGTTATATTTAAGATGCCTATTTAAGATGACTCCTCCTCCTGTCATAACTTTTTGCTCAAAACGCAGTGGTTGAATGTAACAAAGTAAAAGTAGTAAAGTACTGTACTCAAGTAAAAAATTTAGGTATCTGTACTTTAAGTAAGTAAGTTTGAAGTAGCTACTTTTTACTTTTACTTAATAAATCCGAGAGCAGGTATCTGTACTGTCTACTACTACTCTATTACACTACATTTCAGAACAGGCCTGTAAAGTGAATGTATTTCTTTTTATTACAGTTTGAGACCTGCTGAAATGGCTCAGGGATTAACTTTTAAAACTGCTAGAAAAAAATTGGTCCAATTGTTTCTGCTGGAACAAAATTTAGCACAAATCTTTATTAAAATCACTACACTTGAAGCTTTATTAGATCTCAAAATCTACACAAAATACTAAAAAATATATATATAAAAAAATGCCTTTGGTAAATTAAGTTGAGATGATTAATTTGACTATAGTAAAAATAAATAAATAAATAAATAGAAATTTGGGTATGTTGCAAATTTGTGACTAGAAACAAGTGCTTGCCAAAGCTTCCTAGACAGGTACTGCATATGCACTAATCTCTGCTTATATCTTGATCCAAACAATATGTTGCATATTTGTGACAATCGGCGTTAAGGGGTTAAACAGGTACTTTAATACTTTTAAGTATATTTTTTCATGTTATACCAAATTTTTTGCTCTGATATCTGCACTTTTACTTATGTAACAAAGCTGAGTACTTTTTACATCACTGCCAAAACATTGCTGTTTTGCAAATAAAATCACTGGTGCTGTAAAACAGAGTGCGAGAGACGTCTTCTTTCTGAAGTTTGGCAAGCAGTGAGTGCGTGCCCTCTCTTTTGCACCTGTCCTGTGGGATGTGCGAAGTTTTTCTGTTGTAAACCAAATTATGTTAACATCCATATTTATGAGAAGGTTATATACTCTTTATCTCCTTAAGGAAATTTGTCCTCTGTATTTGACCCATACTTCAATCCCGCTGAGGAAAACTGTCCAGAGCAGCAAAGACCCATTTCTAGATATTTAGCCAGATTTGGTCAGGACCACTTTGTTGCATTACCTTATTTAGCAAGTTGTGGGCTGATTGGGAAAACCCGAGCACCCAAAGGAGACCCATATAATCTGCAACTTGAATTTGAATCTTGGCACAATCTATCACTGTTTTTATGGATATAGATGAGTTGGTGTTATCTAAAAGAATGTGAGCTTGTTACAGTACAGTGCTTGTAATTAAAGAACAGAGAAAATGGTTCCTCTCTGGGTCATCTGACAGTGTCAAAGGTCAAAGGGTGCAAAACTAATAGTGTCAGGAGGTGGATGTCTGACAAATTGGGCCATCAGTACAGACACAGAATGATGAATAGAGACCGATAAGACGAAAAGGGTCAGACTACGATACATAGTCAGTAATAACTTGCATTTCCTTTCTATATATGGTATATTTTTAAACATATGGTATATTAGAACCACCACAGACACCACACCCGGCCAGTGTGGTACTACAGTGAACATCGTGTACTCGTGATGGCAAACAATACAAAATAAGCACGTAATAAGCTGGTGATGAAAACGTGTGGCACTCCAATTCATATTTGTCTCAGCCTTATAAATACTTACCCCGGGATTAACAGAGCTAAATGTAAAATGTGTCATGCTATTATTACTATCACAATAAAATATAATCACTCCTTCACAGCTTTAATCCTCCAGTGGGTTTGGTTTCCATTTCAAAACAGACCGACAAATCACCGCAATGAGTCATGTTTCGAATACCAGAACTTTTTTTTTCCCCAAGATAAAATTATTAAATGGTAATAAGATACTCAGGGAAAATACTCAGTAGATTTAACAAAGTCCTGCCTTGTCTAATCACATTATATTCGGTCACAAAATGAATAACTTTTTTATATGGTGCCTTTTTTTCACAGTGCAGCCTTGTGTATTTTTTTTTCTGCCCTTTTCTGGCCAATGTTTTGTTTAGTTATATTGGAAACATAATAAACATACTTAAAAATGAAAATTAAGGACTAATGAGAATTTATTTTGAAGTCTTTCACCACTGAAGGAACAATTGTATAATGGAAGATATCTGTTTTTTCTGTTGTTTGGTTGGTGTGGTTTTGGTTAACTTTATGTGGGTCAGTACTGGCATGACTTAAGGGTGACTTCATTACATCATTATTTATTACCAAACTAAATGTAACCAAGGGCTAACTAATTCAGTCAATACTGAAAGTCATATGTGCAAGTTACAATGGCAAAAACCTGTTGAAAGGGTCTCAACTTTTCACTAACACATACACACAATAAAAAGCCCACACAACATGCCTCTAATGCTTCTGTGTAATCTCTGAAGCAAAGAAACATTTTATGCACCCCAACACAATTTAATTTGGTTTAATCTCAGCCCTTCCACTGGGAATGCTACATGTAATTAAACTTTATGGAACTGCCCTTCAGTCTGTGTGAACAGGCGCACGCACACTTCACATATAGACGCACACAGGATGTAACATCATCAGTGTATAATCAAATCATTATGTAACTTATTATTTAAAATTCAACACCTAAAAATGTTACTGATAAACCCAGCTCAGCGGTTCATAATTGAAAGACCGCATGACTATAATGTCTCATTTCTATTACATACAAGTGGGTGGATTCACTTGATTGAATTCTGTGTTTCTTTATTGCTCCATGTATACAGGCAATATCAGCAGTTATTAGGAATGATCTGTTGAAATTGGTGCTAAATGAGTTTTGCCTATCGCAGCGGCTTTGTGCTGGGCGCCACGGCGTGTTCTGTGAGCTGTGATTGTGTTAGTGAGGACATTACATGGTCATGATTCTCACCACCAAACACTCCACATTATTAGAGTTTCCATGGAAAAGGAGTGTCCACACTGTTATGTCATGCAAACGCCAGGCTCAAGGTCTGGAGATATCGCCACGGTGATGAACACAAGGTGATCCTGTGATCTGAGCCGGGGATGGCCAGATTATTTGGGTAATGAATAATTGTGATTGTTTGTATAATAGCAAGACCCAAATAATAGTGAATGTGAGCTTTATAGATGCAAATTTTAAAAGTTAAAATTCCATCCGTAAGCATGTGTTAAGTACTGCTGAATATTATTTTGTCATATTAACTTTACTATGACATTCATAAAGTACAATTTCATGAGTAATATATATGCGAATGGAAGAGAATATGAAGGTGTACTACGTCACTTTTGTGGTTGCTGCCTGCTTGTCTCCATGAATCTTATTGTTTGTCTAGAATATGTCGCAGAACTGCATTTAACATTTTTGCATTTATTCAATTACCCTATATTCTTACAGAAAGTGGGCTTGCCCCTCTATAGATCTAACCTGTGATTTGATGTGTTGACATCATTTGCTTGCCTTTATCGAGACAGATACTCTTAATACCATACTGTGGAAAAATTTTGGCAAAGCATCTCCATGAAGACAAACAGGCAGTGACCCTCTATCATAAAGTACAGTGTACCTTTCAGGTCATGACGTTGATGAAACAATAGTTTTCAAGTTAACAGCTACATTTTACCTTTTGTTCAGTAAAGACTGGCAGTTCCAGGGATAAAAATTATCCAAATGATTCTAGTGAAGGTGTATGGAGTTTAAAAACACAGTGGTGTGCTTTCTGTATTAGCACATGATATCACAAGGTGGAACAGTGTTTTCTGTTTGAGAGAGCTCAGCCTAAATATGCAGGGTTTCCATGTTAAACACACACACACATATATATATATATATACACAGTATATATACACACAGTGTGTGTGTGTGTGTGTGTGTATATATACACAGTATACATATATATATAAAAACAGCTCTAGGCATGTTTATGAAGGAAACACACAGTAGATCAGAAAATAGTGTAACACGGGCCCTTTAAATCTTGTTTTTCAAAGCACTAAAATTTGATATTGTGACATCCTCTTTTCTCTGAGTCCAGCACCACACCTGAGATGCTCTGTCCACATACATTCAGGCTTCTCTCTGTGTGTGCAGGGCTCACAGGGAGGGACCACAGGCATTCTGTTGATGCTTCATTGTGCATCCAGCTCCAAAGTGGAACAAAGAGTTGCTCCTCTGAGACCGCCCGTCTCTCCCTCTCCTCTGACCTACTTTACCTGATTGATTTGCACCCGGATCGCCGCTTGTATAACACCACAGCTTCTCAGCCGTGGCCACAGCATCCACAAGCGCTTCTGGGTTAGCTCCATCTGACCGACAGAGGCCAACCACCAATCATCTGAGGTCAAGCTTGTCTCACTACATTTTATTTAAAAAAAAAAACTAAAACTGTAAAACTGTCACTCAAAATGACTGTCACTAACCACACAGTCCAATGTAGGAAATTAGTTATCTGCATTTGACCCATCCTCAAGTTGATACTTTGCAGTGACATCTCACTGGGGGTGTTCTAGATGAGGTGGAATGGTCATCAGCCAGAAATGTTTGGATGACAACTCAAGAAAAAAAACACACACACACAAGTGGATTTAAACAACACATTTTCAGGAGTGCATGATCAGTACAAGCATTCATGGTCCTGTTTAGGTTTTTGATTTTCAACAAAAAAAGTGACTGAAAAAACACTTGGCTAATGCTAGCTAGCCTGTGACTGTAATTTTATGTGTAAGAGATTTGTTTAACATCTCAAATCATCTCACGTGTTGTAGCTAAATCAATTTCTGGTCAGATCAACCTTTCATTGTGTGGGATAAGACACATTTTTCCCCTATGCTAAATGACATTCTGTTTATTATTTCCTGTTTACCAATAACCGTTTTGTCTCATTTCAGTTTGACAACTTTCGAAACTTGTTTTTCTCCCAGAATTCAACAGGTTTCTATTTCCCGAACAACACGGCAACTCCTCTGCTTCAGTCCAAGTAACCTCAGTCCAGTCCATCTGTGCCGCACACACAATAACAGAGTGTGCTGCCAGTATACGACTCCTCGCTCACACCCTTCACGTCCCTTTGGCCTCTCCAAATCTGTTCCTCACACGAAATCACTATTTATACACCAGTTCCTCTGTCTCTGAACGCCAGTCTCACCAGAATCCAAACGCTACTAATGATGGTGTGATGGTGATGACTGGAATGATCCTTGTACATGGATGCTTCCTCTGACTGGAACAGAGAGGCACATGAGCAGTTTGGCTATGGTCTTTGTAATACCACTGAATGCAAGGTCCACAAGCAAATAGTTAAAGGTACACTGTGCAGCTTGTTTGGTAGAGGGTCTGTCTCCATGGAGAAGTGCCTAGATTGTTCCACAAACCATGGCCATAAACTTACGAATCTCCATGGAGACTTGCAGACTTGGAGATGTCCCACTCACAGTAAGAATGCATGTTTTTTTTAGATAATTTTTAGCACTTGAACACCTGCAAATGAAAGGCAGATTAGTTCAATACCACACTCTGGACAATTTAAACCAAAATATTTACATGGCCATGGAGACAAGTTGTGAGAGGACCCTCCACCATAAAAGTTACACAGTGCACCTTTAAATAATAATCACCAAATGTATCTCTAGGGTACATTTACAAAAATGTGATGTCCCCCATGTGTGTCCCCCACCTGCTTGTCTTAATAGAGATGCTATTGCCTTAAACGTTAAACATATTCGGCTCCATGGCAACCAGCAGGTGATGCACACAAGCCAAGTTACAGGTCAGATCTGTTCAGAGGTGATCACCCTTACAGTAAGAATGCATGTTTTTCAGTGCAATTAAAACATGAACAATATCAGTCTACTTTTGGTTAAAAGGTTACATGGTGAGGTTTAATTTCTATATTATTCTTCCCAAGAATCAAACCATGAAATGTCAACACTTACTCTGTATGGTGCATCATTTTCAAAGACATATGTAAAAGAGAGAGAGTGAGACAGGGACCTGGTGTAGAGCTGGTGTAGTTCACACTGATGTGGCAGTCCTGTTGTGTGTGCCCCGGATTAGTGTTTTCTGGGCACGGGAGCGCTGCCTATAAGCTCCGGCTGTGAGTCAGTGGATCCGAGGGAAGAATTCACAGCTAAACAAACGTAGGCCACCCGCCAGGCCAGCCCACTCTGCTGGCACCCGCACACGGACATGAGATCACATACAAGTCTACAGTGCAGCCATGACTGAGCTACTGTACTGGACAAAGATAACAGTACTGTTTCACCACCAAACTTCCATCTGTCCTGTCAACTTTGGACTGAAAGATGAGTTTAATCATATCCACTCGGGGGATAAGTAGTTTGCACTGTTGACACACAGCAAGAAGGTCCAGTGTTTATGAATTGAGCGATCAAGCTTTTGAGTGGAGTTTGTATTTATTTGTGTCTGGTGGGTTTACTGTGGGTTCTAATTCCTCCATATGCAGAGTAATACAACATACTAGTTTTTCAGCTTGGTAGATGTAACCAACCACTGATCATCTGAGGTCAGACAGTCTCACTACATCTTATTTAAAAAAAAAAAAAAAAAAAAAGGCACTCAAAATGGCTGACACAAACCTCACTGTTCCACATAGAAAATTTGTTCTGTGCATTTGACCCATCCTCTAGAGAAGGGCACATGAATTTCTCTGATTGGTTAGTTCGCCTGTTGATCATACACATAGGAAATCTAGGAGATAAGACATGGTTCCATTGGCTTTTGTAAAGTATAGTAGAAGCATGTTCTTGAGTGGTATTTCTTACTTAAGAACATAATCTACTCATTGAATTTTACTCAGAAAAGGCCACAATAAATAATATTTATTCAGTATTCCTTCTAAATGCAGTACAAAACTATAGTGGTAAAAGTAATAGAGCCCAGTTCTTCATACACAGACTGTATAGTACTGAATTAAATAACTGTAACAAATATAGCATAACAATTGAAGACAGCAGCATTCTCCTTGTGCTCACTCTATCTATTTCACTCATTTGGATGGAGCCTTTGATAAACCTGCCCTTTTACCACTGTTATCTATAACCGCCAGCTCTGAGCTGCGTTTATCACAGACAGCAAAGCCCGCTCTGCTGTTGTAAATGTATCGCTTCAAGTCATAAGTGGATTACAAGAACAACAAAACAGACGGATAGGCCAGGTCACCGACACCAGTTTGTCTTCTTCCACCTCCACAGTTTCAACCAGCGAAGGCCAATGGTTTATCTCGCTGTGTATATCTTGTACAAGAGTGCGCTTAATGCCTGACAACGTAAACATGGGGCATTTATTTAACAGGATTATCAGATAAGACTTGACCAGGCCACAAGTGCCACACACAAATCCCCCCATGTCCCTGTGCCTGAGGCTAATACTAGCGCTAACACCTCCATCCACAGCAGGGCGAGGGGGGAGCACGCAGAAACATGATCCCAGGCACTAGGCCTCCAGGCTGGGTGATTTGTCTCATCCTCTGGATGCTGCTCTGGGAGTAAGAGGGGGGACAGAGGAAAGCAAAAGGGGCTCACATTGTTGGAAAAAAAACAGTGTTCAAGATGTGACTACTATTCTTTTCTTATATCTAAACATCTATTTATCACTATTAGAAAACTTGTCCTTGTTTGGTCCTGAGTTTTTGTCCTGATGTAACCTTGGTTAGTCCTTGTTTGGTCCTGGTTTAGTCCTGTTTTTTTTTTTTTTTTGAAGTGGAGTCTGAATGTATGCTACATCTAAAATCCTAGTTCTTGTTTAGAGGAGAATCTATACAAACATGAGTGGTCACAAACTCATTGTGCAAGTCAATTGAGCCATGTCAGGAAGGGCATCTGGCTTAAACCTTAGATGTTCTACTTATCTCAGATGCAAATGCATATATATTAGAAAGCAGGAGACTTGCACAGGTGATCTTGAAAGGAAAGGGCCAAAAGATAAGACTAAAATACCAACAGAAAAAAGCAATTAAACCGTTCCTCTATGTACCGCATGCCAGAATGATACAAACTAAAAATAAACACTATTAACTTGCAGTTCTATGCATTTCCATGTGGAGGCAGGAAGGAGGGCACAGACTTATGGCAGAAGAGAACAAGATGCTCCATGGTTGACATTATAAAAGATCAGGGAGCTCTGAAAGGTCGCCGTTGCCATATTCTCAGTCTCTGCTGTATTGACACTTGGTATTTCTCTGATCTTTGGGTCTAATTAAAAAAAAAGAAAGAAAAACAAAGAGTGTTTGTGAGCTCTGAGTACGTTGCTGGTAATATATGGTGAAAAACTCTTTTCTTAACCATGTAACAGCAGATGCTCCTTCAGTGAACATCCATCAGAAAGCTTTTATAATCCTAAACTGCACTTTTACAACTGTCAGCTATATGTATCTATACCTGTAACTACTGTCATTATTTAGGTACATAGGCTTTACTAATTATGCATGGGTTTTTGGAGTGTATAGAGTTGTAATGAATTTACAAAGAAAAACAACATAGCATAAAACCTAAAAGTTGGAAATTATTGTAAAACTGATGGTGTCATCTGTTGACTGTGTTTTGAACAGCCTATTCAAAATTGACTCTTATGAGCTTTAAACCATGTTAGAATGTTGTTACATCCTCAAAAAAAAACCTGGAGTTGTGTTTTGTTTCATTCACACATGTTTGAGTAATCCTTTATAATTAGTCTGTCTCCATCTCCAAGTTCAAAATGCTCATTTCTACCTTGTGATGTCATGTAGTGGTAGTTTTCAAGTTAACAGCTACATTTTACCTTTAGTTCAATAGAGTTTAGAAATTCCAGGGCTGAAATCATCCAAATGATTCTGATAAAGGTGTGTGGAGTTTTAAAACACAGTGGAGTACTTCTTACATGACATCACAAGGTGGAACAGAGTGTTTTCTGTTTGAGGGAAGAACTCAGTCTAAATATCCAGGGTTTGTGTGTTAAACATCCATCCATCCATCCATTTTCGTCCGCTTATCCGGGGCCGGGTCGGGGGGGCAGCAGTCTAAGCAGGGACTCACAGACTTCCTTCACCCCAGACACGTCCTCCAGCTCCTCCGGGGGGACCCCGAGGCGTTCCCAGGCCAGCCGAGAGACATAGTCCCTCCAGCGTGTCCTGGGTCTTCCCCGGGGCCTCCTCCCGGTGGGACATGCCCGGAACACCTCCCGAGGGAGGCGACCAGGAGGCATCCGAAACAGATGCCCGAGCCACCTCAACTGGCTCCTCTCGACGTGGAGGAGCAGCGGCTCTACTCCGAGCTCCTCCCGTGTGACTGAGCTCCTCACCCTATCTCTAAGGGAGCGCCCAGCCACCCTGCGGAGGAAACCCATTTCAAGCGCTTGTATCCGCGATCTCGTCCTTTCGGTCACAACCCAGAGCTCATGACCATAGGTGAGAGTAGGAACGAAGACTGACCGGTAAATCGAGAGCTTCGCCTTTCGGCTCAGCTCCCTCTTCACCACAACGGTCCGATACAGCGACCGCATCACTGCCGAAGCTGCACCGATCCGCCTGTCAATCTCACGTTCCGTCCTTCCCTCACTCGTGAACAAGACCCCGAGATACTTGAACTCCTCCACTTGAGGCAAAGACTCCCCACCCACCCGGAGAGGGCAAGCCACCTTTTTCCGGTCGAGAACCATGGCCTCAGACTTAGAAGAGCTGATCTTCATCCCAGCCGCTTCACACTCGGCTGCACACCGCCCCAGTGCACATTGCAGGTCCTGGTTCGATGAAGCCAACAGGACAACATCATCCGCAAACAGCAGAGATGACCCTGTGGTCCCCAAACTGGACCCCCTCCGGCCCCTGACTGCACCTAGAAATTCTGTCCATAAACACAATGAACAGAACCGGTGACAAAGGGCAGCCCTGGTGGAGTCCAACATGCACCGGGAACAGGTCTGACTTACTGCCGGCAATGCGAACACAGCTCCTGCTCCGGTCATACAGGGACCGGACAGCCCTTAGCAAAGGGCCCCGGACCCCATACTCCCAGAGCACCCCCCACAGGACAACACGAGGGACACGGTCGAATGCCTTCTCCAAGTCCACAAAGCACATGTGGACTGGTTGGGCAAACTCCCATGAACCCTCGAGCACCCGATGGAGAGTGTAGAGCTGGTCCAGTGTTCCACGGCCAGGACTAAAAACCACACTGCTCCTCCTGGATCCGAGGTTCGACTATCGGCCGGATTCTCCTCTCCAGTACCCTGGCATAGACCTTACCGGGAAGGCTGAGGAGTGTGATCCCCCTATAGTTGGAACACACCGTCCGGTCCCCCTTCTTATACAGAGGGACCACCACCCCAGTTTGCCAGTCCAGAGGTACTGTCCCCAACCGCCACGCGATGTTGCAGAGGCGTGTCAACCAAGACAGCCCCACAACATCCAGAGACTTAAGGTACTCAGGACGGATCTCATCCAACCCCGGAGCCTTGCCACCAAGGAGCTTTCCAACCACCTCAGTGACTTCAGCCAGGGTGATGGATGAGTCCGCCTCCGAGTCCCCAGCCTCGGCTTCCTCCTCGGAAGACGTGACGGTGGGATTGAGGAGATCCTCAAAGTATTCCTTCCACCGCCGGACAACGTCCCCAGTCGAGGTCAGCAGCTCTCCCCCCGCACTGTAAACAGTGTTGGCGAAGAACTGCTTCCCCCTCCTGAGGCGCCGGACGGTTTGCCAGAATTTCTTTGAGGCCGTCCGATAGTCCTCCTCCATGGCCTCCCCGAACTCCTCCCAGCTCCGAGTTTTTGCCTCCGCGACCACACGGGCTGCAGCACGCTTGGCCCGCCAGTACCCGTCAGCTGCTTCAGGAGTCCCCCGAGCCAGCAAGGCTCGATAGGACTCCTTCTTCAGCTTGACGGCATCCCTTACTTCCGGTGTCCACCACCAGGTTCGGGGATTGCCGCCGCGACAGGCGCCACAGACCTTATGCCCACAGCTCCGAGCAGCCGCATTGACAATAGAGGCCGAGAATGAAGCCCACTCGGACTCCATATCTCCAGCCTCTCCCGGAATCCGGGAGAAGTCCTCCCGGAGGTGCGAGTTGAAAGTCCCTCTGACAGAGGGCTTGCCAGACGTTCCCAACAGACCCTCACTACACGCTTGGGCCTGCCAGGTCTTTCCGGCTTCCTCCTCCGCCAGCGAACCCAACTCACAACCAGGTGGTGATCAGTTGACAGCTCAGCCCCTCTCTTTCCCCCGAGTGTCCAAGACACGCGGCCAGAGATCAGATGACACGACTACAAAGTCGATCATCGACCTCCGGCCTACGGTGTCCTGGTGCCACGTGCACTTATGGACACCCTTGTGCTCGAACATGGTGTTCGTTATGGACAAACCGTGACTAGCACAGAAGTCCAATAACAAAACACCGCTCGGGTTCAGATCAGGGAGACCATTCCTCCCAATCACCCCTCTCCAAGTGTCACTGTCGTTGCCCACGTGGGCGTTGAAGTCCCCCAGGAGAACAACGGAGTCCCCGGTCGGTGCACTGTCTAATACCCCTCCCAAGGACTCCAAGAAGGCCGGGTACTCAGCACTGCTGTTCGGCCTGTAGGCCGACACCACAGTGAGAGACCTGTCCCCGACCTGAAGGCGCAGGGACGCGACCCTCTCGTTCACCGGGGTGAACTCCAACACACAGCGGCTGAGCTGTGGGGCAATGAGCAGACCCACACCAGCCCGCCGCCGCTCCCCGCGGCCAACGCCAGAGATATGGAGAGTCCAGCCCCTCTCAAGGAGTTGGGTTCCAGAGCCCAAACTGTGCGTGGAGGTGAGGCCGACTATATCTAGTCGGTAACGCTCAACCTCCCGCACAAGCTCAGGCTCCTTTCCCCCCAGCAAGGTGACATTCCATGTCCCCAGAGCTAGTCTCCATGTCCGGAGATCCGGTCGCCGAGGCCCCCGCCGTCGACTGCCGCCCAGATCTCTCTGCACCGGCCCCATATGGATCCTCCCGCGGGTGGTGGGCCCACGTGAGGACGGCCCCACGTCGCTCCTTCGGGCTAAGCCCGGCCGGGCCCCATGGGGGAAGGCCCGGCCACCAGGCGCTCGCTGACGAGCTCCCACCCCAGGCCTGGCTCCAGGGTGAGGCCCCGGTGACGCCAATCCGGGCGACGTAACTGGCCTCTGTGTGTTGCTCATTATGTGGGGCTTCTGAACCGTTCTTCGTCTGACCCGTCCCCCCGGACCTGTTTGCCTTGGGTGACCCTACCAGGGGCATGAAGCCCCCGACAACATAGCTCCTGGGATCATTCGGGCACTCAAACCCCTCCACCATGATAAGGTGACGGTTCAAGGAGGGATGTGTTAAACATGTGTGAATGAAACAAAACACAACTCCAGGTAAGTTTGTGGTGAGGAAACAACATTATAACAGATCGGAAAATAACACAATACTGGCCCTTTAATGCCATTCAGCGGAACATCTCCATGGAGAAATGCAGATGGCATGTCCTCCACTAAATTACACATTACACCTTTAAGAAAATTCCTGCTGACTCTTCAAAGCCCGGACAGCTGACAGAAGCCATCTCTCTTGGTGTTTCATATTTAACTGGCTGCGTCTGATTTACACATCCTTTGTCACAGCGCTTATGTCAGGATTAATTTGGGCCTTAATGCGATAATGTCCACCGTGTCAACATTTATTTGCAGGCCGAGTACTCACTTAAGAGGCTTAATAGGCCTGAATGGCACTGTGAGATCCATTAAATAACTCTGAAATGAACACTTGCCATCTCTGAATAACTGGAACTAAAATCAATGTTTAGCCAAATATACAAGCCATGCGCAGCCTGATGAGTAAAAAAATCAAGTATTAAAAAACTATTAAATAAAAAGTTGGTACACTGTAAAAGATAAACACATGTTATAACACCAGCCCATGATAACAATACTGTATCACTAAACTTAGTTTCAGGATATATGGATATTTCAATATTTTTGCACACCCCTAAAATAAAAAAGGAGTAAGACTAAGATTGAATAGGAACCATACATACAAAATGTAGTGAGATAAATAAATGAATATAAATCTTAAATTTTAATAGTTTAATCAATTAACTAGAGTTGCAGACAAAGAAAACAAACAAACAAACAAAGACTTTCAGTCCTTCAACATCTGAAAATCATAAGTTGTATATAAAAGTGAAGTACTACTTCTCCTATAGCCCATATCATCCTGCTTATCTGCTAATCCCATTCTGACATTAACATGGGTGTGGAAGGATAACACATAATCTTTGGTCATTCTTCATTTAACTGCCTCATGGACCGGTTAAAAGACGACAGTTAGGTCATGAATCAAGTCGGCCTTTGGGAGCTGCTTCACTTCTGTGTGTGGTGAGGGTTAGCATGTCGTGGCTAAATGCTAAATCATAGAAAGGGCACGTGTCAAATAAAATGTGAATGTTGGATGTTTGGCAAGTTTGGGCAAATTTAGGCTTTAGAAGAAGGCGTGGTTGTAGTCTGAATGACGCACGAGGTCTGTGGGTTCAGAAAGAGTTCAGTTTTGATTTGGGAATTACAGAGACATTATACATATCAGATCTCCGCCCTTACTACATCTGTAGTTTAAAATGGAGAAAACTGATACTTTGCAGTCACATGCTGGGGGTGTTCTACATGTATCTCTAACCACACATTTTCAGGAGCCTGTGATCAATACGAGCGTTCATGGTCCTGTTTAGGTAAGAGTGAGTATGTGAAGAACTGTTGACTAATGCAAATTATATGAGTGAGAGACTTGTTTAACCACACAAATCAGATAATCTGTTGTAGTTCCTGCTAAATCCATTCTTTTCGGTCAGATTGAGTTAAAATAAAACACAGATTAAAGTCTAACAAAGTCTCAGACAGAGCAGAGCCTACAGTTAGCATTAAACCCCCGGGGAATGTTGATGACTTCAGCTGCAAAGTATCAATAGATTTCAGTGAAGTGAGAATAGCGTCAGACTGTAGAGGTACTCCACATTTAGAGAGGGTGCAATGGAGCAAATGGGACCGAAGGAAGAGAGGACTGATTCTTCAATATTTATGTGTTCGACTTTCCACAGGCTCCATGAGAGGACTGGAGCAGAGCCAGGGTTCATGTCAGTTCACAGACTAACCTTCAGATACTGGTAGCACATGCTGCACACAGCTGTGGGATCTTTATGCTTTCAATATGTTGTCAGCAAGGAGATGTTTTGCTTTTAAATAAACCTCGATCTACTGAACAAATATATCAGGCAAAACACTGGGGCCACCTGCCAAGTACTGGTGGTCAGAATGTCAATCAATGTAGCTCTGTCTATGGTCCTTTTTCAGATGTTTTATTTTTATCCCAAGTGCTGAAATACAGTAAAGCCTGTTTGGTAACTTCACATATTGCTATGATAGTCAGCGTTGAAACTTGATTTTGATAATAAGAAAGAGGTGCAATGGTCAGTAGCAATTTTATGTGAATGACATATAAAACTTTTTTTTTGACAGAAGACAATTTTCAACAATAAATAAATAAATCTTTTTCTTTACTACCATGTGGTCTTGTACTAGTTCTAATGTAGATCAGGACCATTGACCAATATTTAGGAAAGGTCTTAAGCAGTGGTGGAATGAGTGCCACAAAAGTATTGTTACCTGTCTAAAAATGCACACAGTTACACTCAGTTAAATAAAAGTAAAAGACACACATGAAAAATATTACTCAGAGTACTAGTTAGTTACTTAAATTGCAAGCTTTTAGATCACTATTTTGCATAAACTGGATAGTTTAAAGGTGAATTTAGTCATTTCAAATCATAATCTGCATTTTGTCTGAACTCTAGTGAATCAGAGCTGGAGATGCAGTGTTGTTATGTCTGTTTGTAAGTTTAGAACAGAGCAGAAACAGCCATGAGGCAACCATGGATTGGGACTGGGACTTGTACAATAATCAAAACTAATATGATTTTAAAATGTAACTAATTGCAATTACATGGCTAGAGTTATTATATTATTATACTCAGTTACATCTATCTCAGTCACATCTGTCTCAATTAGAATCTACTCAGTTACAACAACATGAGTATTTGTAATTAGTTACTTTCCAGCCATGGTCATAAGTGATTTCATGTGATCAATACCTGTTCAAATGACAATAAAGTTTCGATAACACTTTGAGTTATCTGTTTTTTTTTTCTTTTCTTACTTCTCACAATAAATGTCAACATCACAAATAATGTGAAAAGACGTGCCTGATGACTTGATAGAAGTCCAAAAAACTCTGTGTTCCCAAACCTCTGGCTTTCCTGTCATCTACCAATTCAACAAAATCATTCAATGTCTGTGCATTTTGCCAACAGATCAACTTCAAGAACAAAAACAAAAAAGTTTTATTGACTTTGGGCTGTCTGTGGTCTACTGGTGTGTTGACAATTGTATCCATTCAGCCCAGACCCTCAATCATGTCAATACTGTGATACTCCTTCATAAAACTCCCAATGTCTCCTCTCTGTCCTAATGTTTTATAGATGAGCAAAAGGTGTGGAGACAAAAATAGACCCCATCAGTGATAGATACCTCCTGTGTAATTAGGATTTCACTTAAGGTGGTCTGTAGACTCATCTGGGTTGTAAATTTTCCGAAAGCTGAAATATGGAATGACGTGTGGATGTAAATCAGATCTGTAGACAGTACTGCCGTGCTCTTATGAGGGCGACGCAGCTCCTGGCACTAAATCACACCAACGAGAACAAAGCGCGCCGTCAAGGATAAATTATTTTAGCTGAAAAAGATGGTTTCTCTTACTATTGACTGAGAGGTGTATAGAGGTATGGTACCCGACTATACTCTCATATCCTAACACCTGATATTCACTCAGAGAAGCTTTTGCCATTGTGACTTTCATCCTTGAGAGCAATGGACATACCAGTTAAACAAATAGACAAAAAGATATTTAACACTCCCATGAAAATACCTAGATAGTTTAAATTCAGAAATAAAAGCATAAGTTATATTATTTACCATTTGTAGTTAAAAACGACAATGGAAAAACATATGCAAAAAGCTCAAAAACAAAAATTCAACAAAATGAATCTTATCTCTTAGTATTTCTGTAACTTCATTAAAGGCGTAACTTCTCTGGTAAAGGGTCTATCACCTGCTTGCCTCCATGTTTTTGTTTTACCCACAATCCTCCACAGTATGGGGATTAATATTATTTATCTCCATGAAGACAAGCACATGATGCCACTAGGCCAAGTTACACATCAGATCTGTGGAACTAGGTCAGAATTATTAGGTCTTACATATTTTCAGAAAACTTTCACAATAGGCTAGGGCTGAATGGTTTTGGAACATTAAATTATTATGATTTTCTGCAATTGTTTGTAGGATTCTGTTCAATGTTCATATTTTAAACATGTCCATTATTATTTGGAGCATTATCATTTGAGAGACTAAAATCTGAACAAGCAAAACTAATCCAAATAAACCTCTCTTACAGTCAGACTAACAATGCAGGTTTTTAAAGGTGCTTTTTTAAAAACATGAATAAATACAAATTACATAAACATTTGAGACAAAGCACTAACATCTCCATGGAAATATAGAAAAGTTACAGCGTGCCCCTTTAACACGATCATTATGAACTTAATGTAAAAATAAGATATACTTGATTAGAATAAAATTAAATATATAACCCCTGGAAGACACTGCAAAATGTACTATGAAAATAAAAAAAATGAAAGTGAATAGTTTTAATGAGAAAATAAAATACTTAGCTGTACTTTGAACTACTGACCATGTTTGTTAAGTTCTTTGTATTTGCTGAAGTTCAAGGTTAGGCTGTAAATGTGTAAAACTAATGATGTGGGCAGTAGTTCACACATTGTTTGAATCAACAGTGGCACGCTGCTATAAATACCATTCAACCCATTTGGCTTTGGAATGTGCTGACCTCAGAAACACCGCCCTTAAAAATGATTATTTGCACATAACACACAAAAGAGGAGGAGATAAGAAAGTGTACTGTGCTTTTATTTATTTATTAATTTTATTTTTATTGCTTATTTGTGCACATAAAGCAGGTGACAGAGGAAAAACTATTTGAAACAAAACAATGTGACCCCCACTCCCCTCCTGCCATTGTGTATATGTATCTATCTATCTATCTATATATATATATTAGTGCTGTCATGCGATTAAAAAAATTGAGAGATTAATTAATTATGATCTGTAATTAATTAATCTAATTAATCTCATTTTAATCTCACCTAAAAATTGCTGAGAAAAGCCTTCAATTTGAGGTATTTTCATTTAAATTCATTATTACATTATTGTGGCAGATCAAAAGACTGATATAGATTTAAAAAAGTGACTTTATAAAGTCATTTATTGTTTAACAAATCTCTCCAATTTGGCTGTTGAGCCCAAGTCTCCATGAATAAGAAACTGTTTGTTGTAAAGTAACAAAGACGAGGAAATCTGAACATAATAACTTTTGTCTACTTAAAGACAATAAAAAGTCCAGTCTTTCCTTAACCATATTAAAAATATTATTGATAGAGAAATGCTTTATATATGAGATCACTGGTTTTAGTCCTGGTTTAGACCTGGTTTAGACCTACTTTAGTCCTAGTTTAGTCCTGGAATGGATTAATCCTGGTTTTAGTCCTGGTGTTAGTTGTGGTTTAGTCCTGGTTTAGACCTGGTTTTAGTTCTGGTTTTAGTTCTGGTTTAGTCCTGGTTTAGTCCTGGTTTAGACCTGGTTTAGACCTGGTTTAGACCTGGTTTAGTCCTGGTTTAGACCTGGTTTTAGTTCTGGTTTTAGTTCTGGTTGTAGTTCTGGTTTAGTCCTGGTTTAGACCTGGTTTTAGTTCTGGTTTTAGTTCTGGTTTAGTCCTGGTTTAGACCTGGTTTTAGTTCTGGTTTAGTCCTGGTTTAGACCTGGTTTTAGTTCTGGTTTTAGTCCTGGTTTAGACCTGGTTTAGACCTGGTTTTAGTTCTGGTTTAGTCCTGGTTTAGTCCTGGACTGGATTAGTCCTGGTTTTAGTCTTGGTGTTAGTTCTGGTTTAGAGGCGCACAGGAGGAAACGCGGTTTACGCAGCGTACGCGAGAAAACACGATCCACACGCGGCGCACGGGAGCACGTCGGTGTCCGCGCAGTAACTACGGGAAGGAAACGTGGTCCGCGCGTTCTCAGGTTAATGACGATGATGAAGGTGTGTGTGTTTGTTGTGTGTTTGTTTGTTTGTTTGTGTGTTGTGTGTGTGTGTCCCCTCATGTGGCAGGTCACTATAGGACAGTAGTGCAGACATCATGAGTCTATGCAGGTTGTTTTCAGGCGATATTTATATTTGTTATTTTCTTTTATATTTCACGTCGGGAGAATAATTTCCAAGACACGAATGTGTTTTTACCTGTGCACTGCTGACTCTGTTCTACTGGCTCTTCGACCTCGTCCATTGTGCGACTGACGCCGCCAACGTTAACATGACGTTTACATCGCTGTTACTGCGCGCTTTTTGTGTGGCTTTCCGGCAATGAGTGGAATTACCGAAATAAAAAAATGTATAAATGTGTTTTGTGTGTGTGTTGTTGTTGTCCCAACAACACATAAAAACAGGTTTTATAATAAAGAAACTCACATACAGAAACACCAAAGTTAGAGATTAAAAATGAGATTAACGCGATTAAAAAAACATAACGCGCTAAATATGACTGTAATTAATTAATCGCAATTAACGCGATAATTTGACACCCCTAATATATATATATATATATATATATATATATATATATATATATATATATATATATATATATATATATATATATATGTAGATAGATAGATAGATAGATATATAGATATGCAATAAAACTGATTAGTTTAACATAATTGCTAATGGCTTTTATCCACAAACCAATAACACAAATTGGCCTGAATTAAAGAGTTCTATTGACTTAACTGCCAAAAACCACTTGCACGGGCACTCACGCACAAATGCTTATAAAGTGAAAGAGCAGTCCATAAATGTATTGTTAAAAGGTCCTATATTATCCAAAATTGCCCCTTGTGAGCTTTGAGTCATAATGTTGTTACCTCAAAAAGGCTCAGAAACATATCCTCAAAGCTCAAAATGCTCTGTTCCACCTTGTGATGTTGTGTAGAGATTGGCAGTTCCAGGTCTGAGATTATCCAAATGACTCTAGTGAAGGTATATGGAGCACTTCCTGTATTAACAGGACATGTATTTGTGTTTGTCAGTTTTCAGTTTTGGAAAAGAACTCTAAATATGCAGGGTTTGTGTGAACATGTGTGAATAAAACAAAACATGTATGGTTTTGATGAGGAAACAACATTATAAGATAAGAGATAGGTAAGAAAATAACGTAACATGGGCCCTTTAAGTATTAATAGCATAAAGGTTCAGTATAGTGCTTTTTAATTGTCTATCTAACTGCATCCAGCACATTCTCTTGGTGTTATTGTAAACACTCCTCATTCCTATTACAATACACTCCAGCTGCATCAACAGTCAATCCTGATGCTCATTTATCATTATCAGTGTTGCCAGAGAACACACTAGAGCCACAGAAGCCAGCAGGATCAACACAAACTTATATTGTGTGTTGCCAGTTTTGGGGAGGGACATCTCATTGTTTTCTAATCAGGATGTAAAGTTAAAGAATAGGCTAACATTATTAACTCTTAATTATTTTTCACAAAACTTACACAACTAAAATATACAATAGGCTAGGGCTGAATGGTTTTGGAAAATGATGTGATTAAGATTTTTTTTTTACTGTTGTAAGAAGGATTCTGTTCAAAGTTCGTATTTTAAACATGTCCATTATCATTTGGAGCATTATCATTTGAGAGACTAAAATCTGAACAGCTAGACTAATCCAAGAATATCATGCATCTCAAAACATTTTATGAGGTCTAAACTACAGGGTGAGCAGATTTTATAATAAGATATTTTGTTATATGCAAAGGAAATGATGTTGCTTGATGGTTCATATTACGCTATTTTCTAATATTTGTTATATTCCTCATCAAAAACATGAAGACTTCGAGTTGTGTTTTGTTTCATTCACACATGTTTAACACACAAACCTGGTATATTTAGGCTGAGTTCTTCTCTCAAACAGAAAACACTTTTTTCCAATTTGTGATGTCATGTGGTAATACAGGAAATGCTTCACTGTGTTTTTAAACTCTGTAAATCTTCTCTAAAATCATGTGGGTGATTTCAGCCCTGGAACTGCCGGTCTCTACTGAACAAAGGCACAATTTATAAGATGTTAACTTATAAACTACAGCTTCATGACATCACAAGGTGGAACAAAGCATTTTGAGCTTTGGAGATGTATGAATGAAATGAAACACAGCTTCAGGTATGTTGCTGAGGAGGTAGCTACATTATAACATGACTTAAAGCTCATTAAAAAAAAAAAAAAAAAAAAAAAAAAAGTGTACTATAGGGCCTTTAAATAATTGCATTCTTTGATAATTATGATTTCAGTTTGATTACAATATGTCTTGCACACTGACTTTGAAACCTCTGTTACCTTGGACACAATGAATGAGGGATAATGAAATGACTAAACTACACATTCCACTCAAACTGGCATTTTCTGTCATTAGTAAAATAAATACATACAAATGATGTCTTCAGCTATCTTCTGCAAATAGACGGACAATCACACTGCATTTTTCCACTCAGGAATCTATTAAAGTGATGGATTACATTATCATTGTGTCATCATGGTGAACTTGATGATAGACCAAATTCCCTCTGATTTCCTCTTTAAAAAAGCATTGCATGTAATGACGTGTCTTTAGCTCTGTTATCCACTGTCAGTCTCCTAACATTACTTTTTGTGACCAGTAGATTTGTGCATACATTGACGGGCTAAATGAAAAGCCTTGTGTGTGTGCTGCCTGTCTGTAATGTATTCAGCTGCACACCTCAGTATTTACTGAGCTCACCAAGTCTGGCATTTCCTTAAAGGTGAAAGCACCTGCAAATGTCCCCAGAGGATGACCAACTGGACCAATCTAATACTAACAAGGAGGAATAAAGACCTGATCGACACAACTGAAGAATCATAACTATTAGGAAGGGCAGAGAGATCCACAGTGTAATAGTGTGGTTTTCCTGATCCAGACTCAGCTTGGTCTAAACCATAGATGACACAGACTACATAAAGCTGTGGGCTAAGGGAATGTGACTTCACCCATAGCGTTCGGCTCCAGTCAAATCAAGCTCATGATGCTAGGAAGATATAGAGTGGGTTAATATGGACATTTGAAGACTACAAATGATGAGGCTCACATCAACAGTTACAGGGAGAGGGGCCAATTGAAGCCAGACTCAATGGAAGCGGAAGCATCCCCGTACTCACTTCCGATTTGGAATGTGACTGCTAGGGGGGTTAGCTATGTCTATGTATGTGTATGTATGTTATGTATACAGTCTATGGGCATTCACTTTTGGGATCACTCCACTGCAGGACGAGAAAAGACATTCCAAGGTGATAATGCTTTTTATTGTCTTCTCCACATCTCTGGAATGAGCTCCCAATGAATTATGTTTTTAAGTTTTTTTTACTTAAAACACTTTTAGTTTTCATTTTTCAAAATTTTTTTTTTTTTTTTTTTTCTCATGTTTTAATCTTCTGTAAGGATGTAACAATATCTAAATTTCATGGTACAATGTTATTACGATATGCATCTCATGATATTTACTGTAATACTTTGGAGAGGTTAATAGAATTGTAGATAGGATACTTTTTGTTTTTAAAATACTGTGACAAGACTGGTGCAAATCATTACTGCCATAATCCCAAGAATTAAAGTAAAAAACATTTTTCCTCATGTTGTCTTCACTGAAATGCGTCATGGTGTATGTAGTTCCCTATGTTTATTAGCTGTTGCTCCTATAAAACAATTAAATATATAGTGACAGAACACAATATTATTGTGAGACCTTTGATGATACAGTATCACGATATTTCAGTTACTGTTACATCTCTATCTTCTGTCACTGCTTTGAATTAGTATACAGCACTTTGTTTGACTGTGTGTGTACATAAAGTCTAATTGGATTCTGGCAATGGTCACTTTTACAATGAATAATTTTGTATTCTTGAATTCATCTGGAAATTAGATATAAAGAATGGGTCACAAAGCTGAGGAAAGCTTTAATAACTGAATAATAATGAAAGAAAGAGAAAGACTGAGAGAAAGAGGCCCAGACCCACTTTTTACACTGTCACTGATATGCTCACAGATATGAGTGACACATTCATACCTACCTCTATGTGTAGATGATGACGATTCAGTTTAGAGTGATTTCCCCAGTGAGGGCTTGTTAAAACCTTTTTGATCATACTTACCACTCGGGTGTTAATGAAATAAGTGGTAAAAGGCTCATTTTTAGAGGTTTTAATTTGGACGTGCTGTATTATTTAGCACCTTCTTTTCTTCTGTTTTTTGTTCTCACAGCTGTTAATAAGATTCCACACTGAGCCACATGTTGCCTGTGCTGACAGTTAGTGAGCAACTCTAGCATGAACATCGAGTGGTCAGAGCATTACGGGTCAATGGCTGCTACCTCAGTCGGAGAGAACATGGGCTTAGGTAAGGACTTATGCAATACTAATCGATGGAGGAGTGATAACATACAGCAGAAGCCACTTACCCAGTCTGGAGTTTGTGTTCAGTCTGCATGATGTGCCCGTCAGGGGAGCTCTGCCTCTACACCAGACACCCACAAGATTTAGAGGAGCCACACACCGCTGGGTTTGGGCTCAGGGTCATGAGTCTGAGGAAAAATTGACAAAAAACCTATTATTTTTAATGTGTCTCACTAATTAACAATGGAAAAATCTAAATATAGTGCTCAAAAGAACATTGTGATGCTAACAAAAGGCACTACTCTGTCATAAACCCTACTAGACTTTAATCTGAGGCTTATTTTAACTCAGTCTGACCAGAAACAGCTGACGTATTTGGAACTACAACAGGTGAGATGATTTGTGTTGTTAAACAAGTCTCTCACACATATAATTACAGTCACAAGATAGCTAGTTTCAGCCAACAGTTTTTCAGTTAGTCACAGTTTTTGTTGAAAATCAAACTCCTAAACAAGACTGTGAACACTCGCTTTGATCACAGGCTCCTAAAAATGTGTTGCATTTTTCTTGAGTTTTCAGACAATCATAAAACTTTTTTTTGCAGTGTTTGTGTGCATTGTGTCACTATGGTAACTGTTGAACCTTCCACCATAGAGATACATGTAGAACACCTCCAATGTGATGTCATTGCAAAGTATCAGTAGAAACAAAAAAAAAAAAAAAAAGGTTAGTAAATTGTGTTTTTCAAGACAAGAGAAAAAAAGCAGCACACACAAGATAGTGATGCTTGTGCAACATTTAGTTTATAGATAGTGTTTATTCACAATTTCACAATTGTAACTAGAGACATGAGAATTTTAGAAGCTAAATAAAGTCATTAATTTCAATTCAGTCTATTTGCCAAAACATTAAACCAACATGTAGGTGCTTTTTGTCACAGCTGTATGTGTCTTATTAACTTATTATCAAATGGTCACATTGTGAACAGTCATATACAGTGAGAAAATGTCACTGTTGTTCGGGCCTGGTGTCAAATAACTATAAATGATTGTAACACTAATATTTGATATGATGACATCCTCTTCAGTCAACAGACCTAAAACATAACCTAGATTTGACCAATCACTTTGATATGTGCTGACCATTCAGCCAACACATAACTCTTGTGTAATGCACACATGTATATATGAGTGTAAGTATATGATATGATGTTCATTTAGAGACACTGAACACTTAAAGTGCGCTCCATCTTAAATCTCCTCAGATCGTTGAAAGGAGAGCACTGCTGACTTTGGCACAGCACAAAACTGGAGCGTCCCACAGACCCATTAACAGACAGAAACATGACCTAGTCTGGGAAAAATAATGCTTACATTTTAAGTCAGGAATGCAACGCTTACACAATTTTAGGTCAACAAGGAGGAAAGTATGAAAGAGCTCCAGAGGATTATTCAATGTCTCAGTCATTTGAGATAATGGCCTGTAATTAACTGTATTTAAAGAGTCTCTCTGCAATGATAGAGTAAATAAACAACTCCACAAGGCTCTCCAGTGGAGAACAAGCATTTTCAGGGCTATGAAAAAGAGACAGAAGCAATGATCAAACTAAGGCATTATGGTCCAGGAAACTTTTATGATTATATGATACAGCCACAAAACTATGGAAACTTCTCTAAAACTTTGTTTTAGTTCTTGCCATTATCCTGAGCATTGTAACAAAACTTAGTTTTGTGGTTTAATGAAATGAGAATTTGCCCCTTAATAAGATCCACTTGTCTCAGTCTGGGCAGTGCACATCACCCACTAAACATTATGAATGAATGTCAAAGCCATGACATTGTTTATTTATTTTAGTCTTTGCTTGTGTGTGTCTGTGTTGTGTATTTTTTTTTTAATTATTATTATTTTGATACCAGAATTTCCAAATTTTCAATCAAAACCATGACATAAAAGTTGCATATTTGGGTTGTGTCCATGTTTGGGAAAGAGACAGTTTCTGTTTTGGTCATTATCTCCAGTCTGCTCTTCGTCTTCAAGTGGTTTTACTACTCACACTATTTACTTTAATTGTAGGAGTGTGCCTTTTGTTTTTGGCCCTACCCATAAAATGCAGCTTGACCATAAACCCATGAAGTATTCAAAGACAGCAGTAAAATACAGGATTTTAAATGCACTTAATGCTGAAATACCCTTGTGTCTTTGTGTATTGAAGAAGACATGGAGATGCACATACCTAGGGCATGTCTATGAAGCAGGTCCTGGGATATTGGAATGTCACTCAGTTTTGGAGGAGGATCAGATTTTCCATTATTGACCTTAGTGCTCGTGGGCTGCCCTTAAGCTGAGCAGTAAATGAGCAGCAGGACTCGGCAAAACAGGCTGAGGTGCTGCAGGGCCCCCTGCAGGCAGATATGAGAGCAGCACCACAATAATAAACAGCTCAAGATAAGTGTGATTAATGTTATTTGTCTAGCTTTATAACAATAAGAGAAACAGCTGGTGCACGTCTAAAATGCTTTGGGTAACACGTTATAACTACACTTACATTAGCCTTAATAAAGAATGAACAAAGACTTATGTATAATGAACAAAATGCCAATTAAGAATAGTACAGGTTTATTACTACTTAAAATTCCAACTTCTAAACCTACACCATTTATTATTTTGCTACTACGTCTGAAAGTATTTGTTCATAAAGTCCTTGTTCATGCTTTATTGAGGCTAATTAAGGTGTACTCATTATAAAGTGATGCTATGTTTTGTTTTAGATTTGGGTGACACCATGAAGATGCTCTGCTAAAGAGATTGATGTGTAAACCTGTGATGCTCTGACCACTCTGTGTTCTTAGGCCTTTGACAGCACCTCCATTCACAATGTATTGACCCTTTTTCCAGAGTGCTAGTGGAGGGTGTCAGGAACGATGTGGAGCTGCTCCATGCTGGAGACCTCTGTCAGGTACAAGTCTGATCTGTCCTGTTATGACACTGTGTAACACTGTGGTTACATGAGCACCCCAAATCTCATTATTATCAGATTTTTTGAGTTGTAAGACTATTAAAATGACATGTAAACAGCAAAATCATCTAATTTCTCTGTGACCATAATTCCTCTGATTACTCACAACTACTTGTGTGGTTTACATTCCATTTAAATAATCTTAAAGGTCCTTAAATCTGATTATACTCACGAGTTTGGTGTTCACAGAAGGACGGACGAGCTCATCCTCTAACAGCTCTGCTCAAACAGTGAGAGATACAGGACTACATTCATACCATACTCCATACAACTGTACAGCAACTTACCCTTATGTAACGGATATCCCTATGTCCTGTCAATCATCATATCATCTTTGCACTCTCCTTACCTGTCTCTTGTATATTATAATAGCCAAGATATATTGCATTACTATATTTGTATAATTACATTTCACTTGCAGATATACATTTGTATAACCAGGCCTTATTTCACATCAGTCTCTTGCTATTTTTGCTACTTCTTTTGAATGTATTATTAACAATTATATTTTTGCTCTTTGTTATTATATTATATTGTGATGTGTGAGCTACTGTGTCCTAATAATTTTCCCTTCTAGTCTAAGTCTAAGCATGTGAATACAACTGCTTCTTATCTTTCATTCCTACTTTTCAATCACCCAAACCTCCCTTTACCTCACCCGAACCCTTACAGCACACTATTCCAGGCCAACCTTGGATAAACTACCTAAACACTGTTATTTAACGCAATAAAGAAAAGAGGAATGAGCTTGGTAAATGCTTGTAAAACAGTGTGATGGCGATTTGCACACCGATAGCCTTTGTGGAGCAGTGGGGTATTTAAGCTGCCTTGTAGGGCTTATCATAACACTGTTACTTAGGGTGATGAATGGGCTCCTGTTGGCATTCAGCAGCTGTGCGTCACCTTGAACTCACTTTGCATTTGTACCGGCCGTCACCTGCTCTGTGCTCTCAGCATAATCTGCTTATCACTATTTATCACTCAAGTTGAATAGCACCAAGCATAAGCACAACAAAATCACACTAAAATCTCTCCTTTTACCATTATAACTATTTGTTTATAACATGATAATGTTAAAAAAAAAATATCTACAGTATCCACAACCTCACAAACTTGTGATTAATTTATTTCCTATCACATACTTATACTTACATAAAGATATAAAGCATGATATGGCCATTTACTACCAGAGCTCATATTCATGAGTCACAGGACCATCACATAGGGCTGCCTTTACTATGTGCATGTGAATCTTTAATCTGCCTTATGACATAGAAAGACCAAAAAACACCAAACCTTCAGCTAACCCACTCACTAACTTCTGCATTCTGCTGTTCTCCCATATAAATCCTTATAGTCAAAAGAAATCAAAATGATTTGTCAACTAATATGAAATTTGGTCAACTAGGACAACATTGACTGAGTAATCAACTAAGCGACTAAAGGCATTCAGCCCTGCACCTGTCAGTGGTTTTAATGTGGTGATAGTTTGATGTTTGTGTTCAGCATTATTTACATACAGTATTCAGAGATAGAGAAAGGGAGAGGGATGCACTATGATGGGACATATTTATACTGTTCAAATGCAGAAACAGTAGCAAGTTAAGTAAAGCATGTAGGCCATAGTGTTTAAATGGCAGAAGCTTAGAGCATTAGCGTGTAACTCCAGTCAGAGTTGTTGTGTACACTTCGGACACATAGCCTATGTTTGAGAGAGGGAGTGATCGGTAGCAGTCTGATAGACAGACAGTGCAGATTAGCAGACTAATGCATTATTATTGTTAGAGTGACAGGTGCACATCATGTGTTATACATGGCAGATACTAAACAGTATGTGTCTGCTTTATATGTGCCGCTTACAGCTGGACTGCAGGTGTGGAAAACCATTTACATTTTTTTCAGTCTTACTTCATCTCAACACATCCCTGCTGAATGAATGCACAGACAAAAGGGTAAAACCTGCACTTTGTGGTTCCCTTCAGGTTTGATTGCAGTGTTTAGTTTGCGGTAGCCTTTGTCTGTTAGCAGATGTCAGTGTAAAACACGTCCTGCTCCTTAAAGATGAGTGACAGACTGCTACATGCTCCTTTAATCATAAATATAACTGCACAGGTCCTTCCCCTTACACCTGAAATATGTCCTGTAGCCAGAGTGAAATGCATTAGCTCACCCCTAAAGCCTGGTTTAGCCTCTTTGTTTCCCAGCAGGAGTTTTTTAAGCCATAATAAAAGTGGAGCTGCGGAATTTCTGTGTAAAACATGAAATGGGGGCATGAAGGGCAGTCCCAGTGGCACAGAGGGACTCAGCGGTGACCAAGTGTTAAATGAGGCCTCCTTCCCGTATCTGCTCTCGCAAAAAGCTTTTAGAGATAGCACTGCCCTGACCAGGGACAAAACTGCATTTGATTAAAAATGCCACATATTCACTGAATGCACATGGATGGGAAAAGATATGACAGAAAAGTGATTGTAAAGTTCAAAAACTGCTAAGTGAAATAATGCATACTTTTATTTAAGGGTCACAAGATGCTTTCAAGATGTAATAAAGAAAATACATGGGTTTCCCATACTACTACTGTGTGCGTGTGTGTGTGTGTATATATATATATATATATATAAAAAAGTACATGCTGACCAGATGTGCATACACTTAATGTCCACATCACAGTGACATGTGGCGGTGAATTAGAGAGGTACTGATGATCTACCTCCCTCTAATGATTAACTGCCCCTGTTATTATCAAAGCCACACTCGTCTTTAGGAGGGAGGGGAGAGGAAGTCCTCCCATAATAAAAACAGAGACAGTGGCGAAAGAAAAGTTTGAGAAAACACCAGCTCTATGAGGTCTAATAGCAGGGCTACAACAGAGTTAGGGGCAACATAGAGCTTTTTCTGTGTTTGAAACATATGATGAGGGCTGGGCACATCTGCTGTGGTTGGTGTGAACACTGGAGCGAGTTTGCACATGTGTGCAGTCCCTGGGCTGTGGGGGGCGGGCCTAATAACAGCCTCACACTGCCAAGCTGCAGCCGCCGAGGCCTCCCTCAAGTTGCATCCACTCCATCACATCGGTGTGCGGTTGCCCGGCAACCAGGGTCCAGTGTTCCCGAGCAGCAGCGTGTGTTCCTCCCAACAATCCGGAGGTAAGGAAAGGGAAGAGGTGAGGAAGAGAGGGAAGGAGGGGAGGAGAGAGGGAGGAGGTAAGGAGAAAGGAGGTGAGGACAGAGGGGAGGAGGTAAGGCAAGAGGGAGGAGGTGTAAGGAGAGAGGAGGTGAGAAAAGAGGGGACGATGTGAGGAGAGAGGGAGGAAGTGAGGAGCGCGAGGAAGTGGTAAAGAAAGGGGGGGAAATAAGGAAAATAGAGGGAGGAGAAGAGACGAGAGAGGGAAAGAGGTGAGGGGAGAGAGGAAGAGGTAAAAAAAGAGGGGAGAAGGTAATTGACTAAAAGTTACTTTAAACAAGTGGCACTAAGATAGTATTATTGTAGGAAACCTTTCCATAATTTCATTATGAACATAAAGCATCACAGCAAAATAACTGTTCTGGTTTTGGTGGGATGACCACAGAAGCTCAATACTCCCCCTACTGACAGAAAGCAATAAAGGCTAGGTCCATCTCTAGCTGAACTATCACAACATATTTTACTTGCTATATGTGATACTCAGACATTCATAGAGGGAAAGTGTTAAAGACATGAAGTCAGTGTAAAAGGGGGAAACTTCACCTCTAATCTATTGAAAAATATAATATGAAAATAATTTAAAATAAAACATTTAGGATCTAGTGCTACATAAACAATACAAATACAATATATAATCACCATATCATAGCACTAATAGGACAATGATAAAGTATTGTCATAAGTGATTCAAGTCCAAAGTCCAAGAAAGGCAATTCTTTCTGTGCTACTGGGGGCAACTCTCACTATGAGAGGTGTGTGTGGAGTTCAGACAGGGAATTTCTCTGGCCTTTAGGACAATTAAATACAAGAAAGAAGCAAAGGGGCGAATAAGCCATCAGTGCTGAGACACTGTTCTCACAGTCTCCCATAAGTCACCTACTCCGAACAAAGTTTTTGGTCACAAGTTAAATGAAGCACACAATGTACTAATAAAAGTAACTACTAAACTGCAGTACCAGTAAAAGTCAAGCCAGGTATGCTTTGCCAAAGTGCAGTTATAGTTAGCACTGGCAAATTTAGTAGAGTTTATGTCTTCCTTTTACAGCAAATTTCCACAGGTTTCTACTATGCCCATCCCAATTGGTCACTTCTCAGGAAAGACACTGGTTAAGACCCAAAGAAATTATGAATTTAAAAATAACTTTTTCTTTCTTAAACATTTTATTCTCATTAGTCCACATTAGTTCCTTCTTTGCATAATTATTCTTTTAAGCACCAGCACTGGTGCAAACAAATAAACAGTGTGCACATGACATTTCAATAATATGGTAACTCCAGAGATCAGATCATCATCAGATTTTGGTTCTGCTTGTAAACATGGTGAATAAACACTCATACAGATGAATGTGTCTTTTCTATGTATTTATTTGCCATGCACATAGTCACTGTGAGAGCTAAAAACATATACCATGAATTAATTTACACCCAAGACAATATAATTATAAATCATATAAAATGTACAACAAACAAATACTTTTTCCCCTTTCAAGCTAGGTGCTATTCCATGAACCTTCTGGTCTATCTATGTTCCATCTGCCTTCAAACCCCCGCCATGACTCTTTTAAATCCTACCAGAAAGAAAAAAGGAAGTGATGCCGGCCCTGCACCAGCAATCTTGACGCTCCCCACCAATCACGAGTCTACCAACGAGTGATTACTAGACTATTTCATATTCATATTTATACTGATTTATAAGTGAAATGGTGAGTGGGACAGGAGGGTTTAGTCTTTTTTGGTTTCTATGAGTACAACCGCTTCTGAACTGGTCGCTCTGCCTCAGAAAATCCTTGTATGCTGCTACCTGCTACTGGTAGTTTCTCAGTCCCCAAGCATCAGCCTTACTTTCCTCACAAAACCATCTTTGCCTGGCAAAGAACTCGACCAAACTTCCACTCACTATGGGAAACATCTTCATCCTTCAAGATAACAATAACCCTGACCTGGAGATTACATAGAGCCTTATGGTAGCGTTGCTGTAGGGAGGTCAGGTGTTCTTTCCACTAACTCCAAACCTGCTCAGCCAGATATTGCACTTGGTGCCATTGCCTTTTGCTGTGATGATCTTCAGGCACAAAATTACCAGGTGGAGGCACAGCTATGGTGGTCTTCATGGTCAACAGATGGTTTGGGGTCAGAGCCAGAGGCCCTTGTGGATGGCATAATGTGGTGACTGTTAAAAGACGACTATTGACAATTACCATTGCTTCATAGAAGAAGGTTCTTAGCGAGGAGTCTCTTAAGCCCTTTGAAAGAACCATAGTGACATGGAGGAATTTCGGATTTGTCTCTCCCATACCCGAACGGCATGACTTGCTTAAGGAGCACTGAAGATAAAATCACACTGCTTGTCTGCCAAATATCTCTTTGTCAAGTTCCTTTAGGATTTGTGTAAATTCATTCTTTGCTCCCAACAAAACTGGTACCCTAATCACCTGATTTGCCCGACTGTGCTCCTGATGACAATGAAACACATAATCCATTTATAAATGCATCCGTTGAAAAGTCCTCCAGCATTCATAATAATAATAATAATAATAATAATAATAATAATAATAATAATAATACATCAGACTTATATAGCTCTTTTTTGGACACCCAAAGATGCTTTACAAAAAAACAAGAAGTGACACTGTAGAAAATGGGGAGAATTATGGACAGAATGCCAGCTTGAACAGGTGAGATTTTAGTAATGATTTGAAGTGCTGCATTGAGTATAAGTTCCTGATGGACTGAGGCAGTGAGTTCCAGATGGAGGGGGCGGCAGTGCCGAAAGCTTGGTCCCCCAAGGTCTGGTGAGAGGAGTGAGGAGGTTGGTGTCAGCTGATTTCTATAAGTATAGCCTGAGAGCTGAGGCAGGTGAAGAGCAGACCATACCTTTAATTTTTTCTTTTGTCCTTGTTTTGTGATGAATGGACCAAAACAATCCATACCTTCATCAGGTAAAAGGAGGTGAAGGCTCTACACTCTCTGGGGGAAGAATGGCCACTTTCTGACCTTCTGTGGACTTCCGCTAGTGCCTGCAGGTAACACATTTATAAATGCAAGAGGCAACTTCATGACCAATTCCAGGAATCCAGTATCCACTACTTCTGATGGCATTTATTGTCATTCCCTTTCCTTGATGTTCAACTCTTTGATGACAGTGGCTGATCAACAGGCATGTAAGATGATGGTCTCTTGGAAATATTATGGGATGCTTAACGGAATTTAGAGAAGGCTAAAGTGTAAAGTTTGCTTTGTGTACGCCTCCTTCCTTCCATTGAACACTTCTCAACCATTTTAACTTCTCTTTAAATACAGTCTCTACAGTCAAGATCCTTATTATATTGTTTTCTCTCTGGTTTTCTTTGCAACTGTTAAGGCTGCAAACTCCTGAGCTAAATACTACCACCCCCACTCCTTGGACAGAAACCGTAGCATCAGAGAGACATTGAGCATCCTGTGCAGAGAGTAGATCAAAGAAGTCATAGGCATTGACAACACCAACATCAATGAGGACAGTTACAGAAATGGGGTTCGGCTTATACACCTACATATGGCAACACAAGCTGTCTCAGCCTATATTCCCTCTGTCTGAGCTCAACACTCAGGTGATCCTGTCCCAAAAGTGCACACTGAAGAACTGCAGCTGCCCAGAGATACCAGTTGTACTCTAGTTCAGCTGTGCTCAGGATACAGTCGGCTCTTGAACTCAGACCTCAGTCAGATTGACTCTAACATCACTGACACCTGTCCAGTGTGTGGCCAAACATCCCATAGAACACAACACCTGTTCACCTGCCCTGCAAAGCAAGCACCACCAGGTCTCCATGTGAGATTTCTATGGACAGACCCCATAGGAGCTGCAGAATTCCTGGGACTAACATAGAAGATGATGATGCCACTTGCCAGATTCAATGACTTCTTTCATACATTTGACATACTGTTTCTTCTAGTCTTGATTTTTCTAGTTCTTTTTTTTTTTTTTTTTTTTTTTTTTTATGGTGAAGGCAAGCTAACGCCATTTCCTTATTAAAAGGCAAAGCTCGTCTTCATATTTCATGTTTCATGATAATCTTAACCTTTTTTCCATATCCCTTTCCCAAACTTGTCCAGAAAATCAATATCATCTTGCGATAAAGCCTCTTTGTCATCAGCAAGATCTCTAAAATCAGATTCAAGCACTTGCACTACATCAGTAGGAGGCAAGGGACAATATGCCTTTGTGATTGTTCTATGGCAAATGCATCTCTGTAGAGCTTCTCCATATTGCGGGGTGGCTCCCACTATACTCCATCCCAGATCTGTTTGAATTGCATATTGCATGTGCGTGGAGCGTTCATAACACAAACCCAGTCAGTTCTGTCATGGCCCACATAAAATTCTATATTCCTGGTGCCTCTGCTGGTGTGTACTTGCAACGTGGGTCTCCAGAGCTGTTTTATTCTCACATATATAACTTTTCCCCACACTCCGCTTTGCTGCCTGTAATGAGGCAAAGTTTGCAAACATTACCCACACGGGCAGTGCTTTTAAATGCCACAGTGGTCACAGATTGGTTTAGATGCCGTCACATATATGTACTTGTACAGCCCCACCTGGACACGCAAGCTTTGGCCTTTTGTCTACAATCATTCACTCCATGTGCACTCTTGAGACAGCCATAGCACAAGGCTCTTTCCTTAACATACGTTCTTCGTTCACTGATAGGTAGCTCCTAGAACACTAATTTTACATATAGATGGCTGGAGGCTCTCTTCATTACAAAAGCGACAAGCAAGCCCTCAGATTCTTGTAGGTGTTGTCAATGGTCTCCTTTCTGTAACAATTTGAGTCGTTAGGATATTGGCTCTTGGTTTTCTTAGTTCTGGTTGGGTTCTGGTTGGGTTCTTCAGGTATCAGTGGAATGGAGTGCATGGAGTCTGTCCATTAGGCTTTGGGTTACCAGCCTATTCCAGCGAGCTGTAGCCCAATCTGGAAGTTTTGAAATTAATTTTTGTTTTTCTTCGCAATCAACTTTCCAGTCCTGTGACATGGCATTGCTTCTAGACAGGTGTTGAGAAAGTCAGAGTAATTTCTTAGACCTTCTGCATCTTTAGGATAGATTTTGGGCCAATTATTGATGCACTCTCTGAAGGCTCTTTGGATTGTGAAAGGGTGACCAACTCTTTGATTTTATTTTTTCCATGCATCTGAGAAGGTTTGGCCTTTCCAAAAAAATTTCCTTTCAAAACTCATCTGGCTGGTCTACCGACATATACACTGGGTCATTGGTTCGGTGGCTGAAAAATGCTGTAAATGCAGCTTTCAATTCAACAAATTTGATTGGACTACCAGTGCAAACAAAAGGTTCGCCAGTGGGAGACAATTCATGCTTAAATTGTCTTTGAGTAAGTGAGGAACAGTTACAGTTACAAAGACTGGACATGTAGTATGTTGTGCAGGAGGAGCTGAAGAAGATGCAATAAGTGTCCAACATTAGTGGCTGCTACAGCAGATGTGGAATGTTAAGTTGTTTTGTATTCAGAACAGTCTTTGAGATTTCCAACTCTTTGTTTAGAATTTTTAATCTTACTTCCTCCACACCTCTCTCACACCTCTGACCGCTCAGGCTGCTTGATGCCTTTCTTGGTCTAGTCCAGGGGTCGGCAACCCGCGGCTCCGGAGCCGCATGCGGCTCTTTAGCACTCCCCTAGTGGCTCCCTGGAGCTTTTTCAAAAATGAGTGAAAATGGAAAAGGAATGATTTTTTTGTTGTTGTTTTAATATGGTTTCTTTAGGGGTAAAACCCTCGTTCATCTCTGGTCATGGATCTGATCCATCAGCTGTGTGTGCAAACGCAAACATAGGAAAAGTGTTTCAGCAGAACAAACAGATGAGCTGAAGCGGGGGGTGGTGTGCGGTGCCTCCACCCGAGAAGCGTTTTCCCCCCCAAAAAAAACCAAAAAAAAAAAAAAAAAAAAAAAAAAAAAAAACACGTGCGCAGACGGACGCTCAGAACAACATATAATGAACCAAACTGGATTCATGCTTCTGTCCGGATGCTTTGCACCACCTCGGAACCAGGCCGCGATCGAGCGCGGAGGACCGGAGCAGCCCGGACCTGTAGTCCACAGCGCATTCTCGCTTTTCCCGCACAGAACCAGCGCACAGAGGACGACGCGGAACCGCTCGGACCCAGTCCTTTGCACGCTGGTCTTGCTCGCCCCCATCTGGAACCAGGACACGGAGGACGAAACCTCTGGACAATCTGACCAACACTGGACCCCCAGCCCCGTCTTGAGGAGCTGCGCGCTGACTGCTCCCGTGTGTTTTGCGCTGCTGCCCGAGCTCAGAGCTTCTGCTCTGGGCTGATGTTGCGTAGAAAGTTCTACATGCTGCTGTTTTTATGAAGTGCTCCTATGCACGATCAGAAGAAATGCGACTGCTGCTCTGAATACTTCCATCATCGTCGTCAAAGCAACAGGTAAACGTCGGTCTACAGACGGCGCACCGAGTATGAGAGGGTCGCAAAAGGGGTTTGTGTAATCATGAATGCTCATTTTGTATTTGTAGCCTACTTAGTCATTTTAATAGTAGGTTTATATAGCTAATACACTGACAGCCTATGTTGCCTTCATATTAGGCTTATATAAGGCTTTTAATTTTTTGCGGCTCCAGGCAGGTATGTTTTTTGTTTTTTTGGGTAAATATGGCTCTTTGAACATTTTGGGTTGCCGACCCCTGGTCTAGTCTTTCATCCTCCAAGTCTCTTTTTGTTGCTCCTCTAGTTCTCTCATCATTATTCACTTTCTTTCTTCCTTCCTCAAGCTTTAGTTGATTATTTGTCCTTTTAGCTGTCAAATTGGCTGCAGCATTGGCCCTCTGGGCTGAGAGCGACCCTTTATCACCAAGACTGTGGCAAGAAATTGCTGCTTCTGATCCGTAAACTGAACTTGAGTATTCGCGGGACAGCAGCTTGTGCATCCGGATTCTCTTTGTCTTCATCAAAATCCTCCTTATTGTCTTCTGCTTGTCATATGCTATGGACAAGATGTCAGAGGTAACGGCATGGCATGTATCTTCTCGCCTCTTTATGTCCACTGAATTTCATCAAACAGTCATTATGGCCTTACTGCTTCCTTTAATTTAAATTTAATTTAAATTTAATTTAATTTCCAGATTTCCTCCTCTGATACGTACTTTTTAAACTGATTTGTGAAGTCTCGAGCAAATTTCCTCCATTCTCCCTTTTTTGTGCTTCTCTATCTGTTTGATATTCTTGCATTTTTTCAGTTTGCCTTGTGCAGTGGGGACGTCCCATTTCAGTTTCATCTTAGTTTTATGTGACATTGTTTACCTATTCAGCTCACTCCATGCTATCTATCTATCTATCTATCTATCTATCTATCTATCTATCTATCTATCTATCTATCTATCTATCTATCTATCTATCTATCTATCTATCTATCTATCTATCTATCTATCTATCTATCTATCTATCTATCTATCTATCTATCTATCTATCTATCTATCTATCTATCTATCTATCTCTCTCTCTCTCTCTCTCTCTCTCTCTCTCTCTCTCTCTTCTCTCTCTCTCTCTCTCTCTCTCTCTCTCTCTCTCTCTCTCTCTCTCTCTCTCGTCTCTCTCTCTCTCTCTCTCTCTCTCTCTCTCTCTCTCTTCTCTCTCTCTCTCTCTCTCTCTCTCTCTCTCTCTCTCTCTCTCTCTCTCTCTCTATCTCTCTCTCTCTCTCTCTCTCTCTCTCTCTCTCTCTCTCTATATATATATATATATATATACATACACACATATATATGTGTGTTTGGGGGGGGGGGGGTATGTGTGTGTGTGGGGGGGCTGTGTGTGTGTGTGTGTGTGCGCGTTTAGCTTATTGAACAATTGTATTTATTATTTAATTTAGTGGAAGGCCTTTTGGCATAAAAGTATTACTTTAAGTTTAGTTTAGACTCTTTGAAAATGATATAACAGCCCAGAGGAAGAGAAAAAATAATAATGACACCAAAGGTATCAAAACTGTGGTATCAAATTCATATTACTGTACATCAATAAAACAGTTTCTTTAAAATGCCCACATAGAAAAATACATCTGACAATAAGAGGAAACAGTCACGTGTGCGTGTGCAAAAGGAGCAAAGTCTCTCTGTGCGTTTGGTTAAAGTTCCAGCAGAATGAGAAAATTCACAATATTTATTTATATATTTATTTTGTCCTTGGGCAGATACTAGGAACAAGTGCGAAAGGAGCTCTAGGACCAACGAAACGAAAGAAGGCGCAGTCTTAGTAACATAGTTTTATGCGAGTTCCACTTGTGTAGTTAGCGTGTAGTTCCATGCCACAGAAATGAAAGGATCGCGTACTCACAATGTGTGCAGACCAAGTTTGTAAGTCCCGTCTCCCAGTCTCCCGTACCAGAGTCACCGTGGTTGGCGAGGCTCTGAGCACGGTTTCCGTCCTGGTTCACTGCTCCCAGCTGTCCAACTCCGCTCCACCAGGGCACACAAGCAGACACCTGCCACACGACCTCACCCACCGTGCATCAAGCTGTAGCGGCTTTAGCTGAATAAACGCTCATACAAATGAATGCCTTTTCCATGTATTTATTTGCCTTGCATATAGTTACTGTAAGAGCTAAAAACATATATCATGAATGAATTTACAGCCAAGACAATATAATTATAATTCATATAAAATGTACAACAAACAAATACCTTTTTTCCCCTTCAAGGTAGGTGCTATCCCATGAGCCTTTTGGTCTATCTCCCTTCCCACCCCCGTCATGACACTTTTAAATCCTACCAGGAAGAAAACAGGAAGTGACGCTGACCCAGCACCAGCAATTCCAGCCATTCAAAATAAACCATCTTTACACATGGACACTGACTTAATTTTAGAGATATGAAAACAATTTGTCAATGCAGACGACATCTGCTCTCATCTGCACACCACAGGAATCACACTTTATGGTACTTGTTCACATATGGTGCCCATTCAAAGTAATAAAGTGAGGCTGCACCAACTTTCACAGCCCAACTAAAAGTATAACTGTGGCTTGACAAAATAATTCCACTGGTGACTCTGACGGGAACAATCACAAGTGTTCTCTTTGAAGGATTATGTGGACAAAGTGTCCAAGGCATCGCGATCGTGTTTTAAGGATTGCAAGACTAGGAAACCACCAGCCGTCAGGAGTACAGCTGTCACAAAACTCATTTAAACAATTATTGTTCTTGAAAAAAGTCACATATTTAGGCAACTTAAATCATAATCACAAATATTTGGCTCACAATTATTTTTAAACTTTTATATGTGAAAATTAACCTGTAGTGAAAGTATAGACCTAATATTATTATGTGATATGTATTATTGTGTGTTATGTGTTTTTGTTAACATTTTGGTATCAAAATCTGTACTGAGAATTTTCCCTGGTACCAAAATCAAGTGACGACACTGGTCAGGAATCAAGTTTGTTCTAATGCAGCAAACTGAAAAGAGCAGTTGTTTTCCCCTGAATACTATGATAATTGATTGGGTTACGGAAATGTCCACAGAAAATCAATTTGTTAAAGTTGCTGTGTAAGGAAACCCACTGAAGCGTGAAAGTGTACCTCGCCTATTTGCCAAGACCAGCTTACATCAGCACTGGGACCAGACCAGCTCAGGCCAAAGAGCACAGAGCCTATACTACTACAGTTTTATAGAATACAAGTTATTTTTCCAACCCTTCCTTCAAATACACAATGTTCATCTTTTTTTAATGTAAATTTTAGAGTTATAAAACAGCTACATACCTGCTGGTGGACAACAGTAACTTCTGGAATAATTGTAAGAAACTATTTTGATGAGTTTTATCACCACATTTTATAAAACTGTAACATAACTCTTGTTTGATTACATGTTCCTTTTCCCACCTCTGCACACAGTTTCTCTCCTGTTTCTAGTCCCTTCCATAAATGATGCGTTCTCTTTTAGTCCAGTGGCCACCTCAGTGCTACTAATGACACAGTTTGAGCTGCACAGTCCACTGCTCTGTGCCCGGGTCACATATGTTCTATATCATCCTCTGAACTCCTCCATATGGACACATGGCACCCATGCCAAGACCTGCCACAAAGTGTCTCTGCACACGACAAGCAGAGACAGAACAGCTCAAATGAGGCTATGGGACGATGAGGGATAAACAAAGTGCAATGGAGGAGAGAGGTAAAGAAGAGTGCTGCTTGGGCTCAGATGCAGAGCCAATTAAAAGCAAAGCACACACAGAGATGGAGACAGGAGGCATACCAGTGGACAGAGACAGCTGTAAACAGGAAGGGCTAGAACATCTTTGGTTCTATTTAGCGCATGTGGAGAGCATTTTCTGAGAAGACTTTAAAAACATTTTGACTCATGACCAGCATTTTAAATAAAAACACATTAGATCTAGTAAGCACATTTTTACATAACTTATCAGCTGTTTCAGATTTAAGCCACCTTATTACTCAAACTGCAAGCAAATTCAGTGAAAGGAGTTGGGATTGTTATTGATGGAGTGAATCTGAGAATTATGTCCTCCTTCACATTTCTACTAGTACTTGTTCATCATTATTTAAAAAGTAAGAAACAGACTTAGTCTTGAGTTTATATTCTAACTGAGATTAATAGTTGATGCTTTACTATGAGGGCTCTGAAATGCAGCTCAGGCATTCTTTGTACCTAGAAAACGTAAACGTAAATCAAAATAAGAAACAAACATTTGATGGCTGTGTTTGGATCTGTTTACCTGTGCACACTGTTGGCCTTGCTCATATCTGATTTTTATTGAAAGAGGATACTCAGTCTGTCATTATGTTCTTAAAAAGATTTAGGTGGATTCAGGCAGCTTCAGTGAACACCTCAGCAGCACTTATCACCTGCACTCTATAAATAGACCAACTGTTGAATATTTACACTTTACACAGACAAGTACTTCTGCTTCAATTCAGAACCTTTACATTTCACATTTTCTTACACAAAACTTACGTAGAAAAGTCAAGGTAGTACGGGAGGAGATAAACAAGTTCAGTTGCCATGCAGAAGTCTGTGGAGGTTGTGAGAACGTATCACCCAGACAACACCGAGCCTGTTAATATTACAACAACGGTGATGGGAAAGGGGCTGGAGGAGGCAATCGCAGCAAAACAAAGCTGTATACGTAGTCTGTAATAATTACAGGTTTATTAACAGATTTCACATGTTTTAGGTGATAAGAAGGGATTCTATTGTAGCTCTCCAGGTGTTAGGAAAAGTCACAAGTGAGGAGAGAAGCCCACTGTCAAACGTTCATCATTAGTGAGTATGGTGTGCCATGTTTTAAAATATATCTTTTTTTTTTTTGGTTGAAATTTATATCCCGATACTCCTCAATACCAAAACTAGATACTCATTTGAGGATACTGAAAAAAAAAAAACACATAGGACCAAATCATTCTGAGCTCTCCTGAGTAGTTTCATGGTTTCTTGATCCATAACAGAACAAAGACTACATAATATTAAAGCACTATTATTTTGTGTTAGAAAATGGATTGTTTGAGTAAAGGTCCAAGATCCAATAGACAAGATACAAGTTAATCTTGATCCTGATTTCTGATTTAAAATAGTGACAATGGAAGGTGTGGAAGATATACCAAAAAGTGTATATCCCCATTAAACAGAAAAAAAAAAGGCAAACAGATGAAACTGGGTTATAACAAGGACAACAAGTGACATAATGTGGTCTCACTTTGAAGAACACATAAAAATACTAAATATACCTGGAAAGAAATGATTTTTAATTCTTTAGAGCCTAGTTCCTTTTAGTCTACTAAACAGTAAGTCTTCAGGTGGCCAATAATTTCAACAGTCCACTAATAATATTTAAAGGTGGACTATGCAACTTTTCTGATGGAGGGTCTGCTATCTGCTTGGGGATGTTATTATTTTGTATAGAATGTTTCATGGTATGACATTAAACATATCCATCTAGCATTTATTCATCACAGGTGTTTCTATTGGTCAACAATACAATCATTTCTTCAGGGAAATGGCGACGATTTTCCACAGATCTGAATTGTAACATAGCGTAGTGCTGTAACCTGCTCCTCTTGCTCATGATAGAATCTATACTGTGGAACACTCTAGACAAAGCAATCACATTGCCGTGGAGACAAACTGGTGGGAGAATGTTACGCAGTGTATCTTTAATGCTAGTATTTTGCTCCTCTGGCTTCACATGTTGCTCATATGAAGTTGTTTACAGTTGGGGAGACATACTTGACTTGGGACGGTCTGCTGTCCAAAGCGGGTGCCATATTGGAGTGTGTCTGTGTTTGTGTCTGCTCTTGTGTGCGCCGCAGAGCCAAAACACAGCATGCTCTGCAGATGTACGCACGCTCCAGGCCCACAGCACCAAAATAGCACCTGTCATGTTATGGTAGACGCTTCAACTTTGCTCTAATTAATACTATTTTACACACTTCAATTTCTCTTGTACTTATACAGACGAAGCAGCTCAGCATTGATAGACCGTCCAATCTGTCTGGTAGAAAGTGGCCATATGATCGGAGGAAAGTCTAATTTGCAAAACATACCTGTCCTTGGATCCTGTGTTCCTTCCACCACAGGTTTCCATGGTAACGGGGGAAAGCAGGGAGCGCGCTCAGTGTCTGTGTGAGAGACAGAGAGACAGAGAGACAGAGAGAGAGAGAGAGAGAGAGAGAGAGAGAGAGAGAGAGAGAGAGAGAGAGAGAGAAAGTGAGTGAGAGAGAGAGAGAGATAGAGAGACTTTTAAGGTCTTTGCTCCTCAGACAAACTTCATTTTTCACATCAGGTTGTTTCCATTAAAATGTGAGCACACAGGGATTAGGGAAGATCACCCAATGAAGTTTAGAAAGAGTATGGATGGATAAAACTGGTGAACAGGTGGGCCTCAGTGGAGAACTCCATAGTTAGAAAATATGAAGTGAAAGGTAAAGGGCATGTTGCAACAAGAAGGGTTTGGCAAAATAGTGTTAAAAATCAAATCGTAATCCACTAGTTTCATAATGATCTCTCATTTCTCGATTTAATGCAGCTCTGTTACTCAAACACACTTCTTCTCATATTGTTTTGATTAGCTTTTGTAATTCTCTGAGTAATTGACAGCCGGATACAACCAATCACAGTGAAGTATGAACATTCAGAAGAAAGAATGGCAATAAAAATAAAAATTAAAAAAAATTATTTTCATACATATCACTTGGCAATAGCGACAAGATAATATCAAAATAGTTGCTGGACAAAACACAACAGGACTCCAGGCACTCCAAAGATGTAAAACAGTTAAAAACCGTACAAGGAAAAATATAGTAAAAAAGGCCTTTATTTAAAAGGCCAAAGCCAACATGTTTCAACCTTAACTGGTCTTCATCACGGCTTAGTTGCTGGACGAATTTCAATCCATTGCCCCCAGTTAGTTCATGCCACCAGACCAAGTTACACATCAGATCTGTACCTGCACTGAACCCTGCACTCAGTAAATGTTTTTCAGTGTATTTGTTTGAGCAATGAAACTCTTAAATTGAGTTAATGCATGTCAGTTAAATTTAATAGCATTCTTTATAACATTCTGGGCAAAACAATTACATCACCAAGGAGACAGACAGACAGCAGACCCGCCATGAGAAAGTTTCATAATGCAACTTTAAGCAAATACAGTAATATACAGTATAAGCTCCATTTCCCTCATCAGCCACAGCAGTCCCAATGATGTATTTACAAGTGATAAATGTAGAGCCCTCCCTGAAATCTTTGTTAATTCTCTGTTTCAGATTTTAACCAAAATGAATGATTTCATGATTTTTTAATGTTGTCTCGTGGAAGCCTCCAAAATCAGAGATTGTTTTTTCACATGACAATCTACGGGGGGATAGGTGATCCAAAAATAAAATTTAAAAATCCACTCTAAGAAGTTAATATCCTGTGTGGTGTAACTTGCGTGAAAGTGGGAAGACAAAATAAAACTTTCTTGGGAGCTCTTAGCCTGATTCGCTTAAACTAGAGGGAGGATGATTTCATATTTGGAGATTGTGTGTCTTGCTCTGGAGCCAGAACAACAGTTTGTGTGACTGGTGAGCAGAAGGAACGTTTCACAACAACTCCGTCTGCTTTGAGCCCTGTAATAGATGGAAAAATTAGATTGAATTGATCTGGAAGAGAACTCAAAAACAACGCAGGCCACCAAAGGGTCACACCAGCTAAAACTTGAGTGTATTGCAAGGGGGAGATATAATTTACATATAATCCAAAAAGATCCCCCTCTAGTCACCTCATTACTTTATTTAAATATTTGAGAGTCTCTGCAAATAGACTGGAGAGTTAGATTAGCTTCTTCTGCATCCAGAAGCATGCATAGATGAATTACCAGTGAGATCATGCATGTTGTCTTTCTTATATAATAACCTTATCATTAGAGTAGGGCATTATAGGAAAGAATTAACCAATTTCTAGTTGTCTGATTACAATTTCAATTTTATCATGATTCATGTACATTTTTGTGGATTTATCTTGCCTTTAAGGAGTGAATAAAGTCATCACCTTCTTCTCAATGTTCATACTTCACTGTGATTGGTTAAATCCAGCTGTCACTCACTCAGAGCCTTACAGCCGGCCAATAGGAAGAGTGGGAGGGAAAAGGTGCCTGTTTTTCAGTAGTTGCAGTAGTGATATGATCAAAATAGTAGATCATCACAGGTTAAAGGTTCATTTTTTTTAAGTTCACGTAGGCCTGTCACGATGAATATTATATTGATTTATTGTTCAATATATGTTAGAGGGAATAATAGCTTTGGGGGAGTCATTATTTATTTGGGTACTTTTTCTTTGTACTATTGGGGAACTTTCTGTTATTTTTCTGCACTACAATTAGATTTGAGCTACAGAGTGTTGAATAAATAACTTTTTTGTTCAACTCATTGTAAATACAAACTAACTAAAGCATCTCATTCTGCTATTTTTATTTATTGCAGCTCATGTTTTTAGAATAGTTTTTGGGGATAATCCTGCTTTAGGGTTATTGTATCAGTGGTATAGATTAGTTTTCAATATTATCGTCTATATTGTCTTCACTAATAATATATTGCACTTCAAAATGTCATATCGTGAGTCTTAGGTTCATGGGAGGTTATGCAGAATCACACATATTACAGTTTTAGTTCAACAATCCACTTATACAGTCTCTAAGGTCAGCAAATGAGCTGTCAAATCCTCATTTCATCAGAAGAGACCCCCCTTTGGCCTACTCTTCATTTATATTACAGGTGTGAAGCAGCAATACAGGTCTCCTCCTGCATCTTCAGGGCCACTGCCTGCCACAGCCCCCAATAACTTATGAACAAAGTTTGCACGCCTTTATAAGCCACGAGTGCCAAGTTTGTGATAGCTTTATCTATTCTGGACACGGACTCTTGACTATCTGAAATATACATCAAAGATTGGAGCAATGGATACGTGTGTAAGCCTATTCTCAACTCAGATACACATTTTGCTTAACGACAGCTATTTTCGTTGGCATAGCAATGGTGTCAAGGCAATATGACATTTGGAATTTATTGCTGCCTGAGGTGTCAAGCTAAAGGAGGATACAGAGAGGATACAGAGATATGGAGCGATTATTAGAGAGCAGAGCCCAGGACGCAGAGGAAGCAGAGCAGCCCTCTCCTCAATGTCACTGTGGTTCTGCTTTCTGTCTGAATCCTTCCTCCTCTTCTAAGTCGAGTCTTTGTCGAGCCATTTGTCTACGGGGACGTCTTTGCCTCCTCCTAAAGGAAAGCCTCTTGAGTAGGGCTGGCAGTGGAAGCACACGAGGCTGCCTGGCACATATTTGTTCTCGTTGAAGAGGGTGACACTATTAAGACAAGCTCAGAGCCATCCGTCATCCTCCGCTCCCCTACTCCTCTCTGCAGCGTCTCTCTTTTAACTTTTCAGAGGTCAGAGGAGCTGG